>NW_024100632.1:1427500-1520000 GCF_016545835.1 Crotalus tigris
TTGTGAAACCAGCATTTCAGGCTAACCCAGGCGCAGAGCCCCCTGCCCTTTTCCGCACGCTTAGTGGATTTTGCAGTTCTGCACAACTGTCTCACCTCGGTCGGGCTCTTGCATTAGCACATAGGGCTGCCTCTTACCCAGTAATTACTATGCTTCCCCTGCTTTTTAATACTCCTTCTCCTTTTCTCTCCCTCCATCCCTCCGCCCCTAGCCACGCAGGGATTCCTGGCTCCCATCTAGAACCCCCAGCTGTCTTTCGGAGTGGAATCCCAAAGAACGGGATGGAAATCAGTCCTGACTGTGTTTTGTTTTGGGGAAGGACAGATATTGAAACTGAAGCTCAAATACTTTGTCCATCAAATGAGAAGAGAGGATTCTTTAGGAAAGACCCTGAGGTTGGGAACGGCTGAAATCAAAAGGAGAAGGTGGACAGCAGAGGATGAGATGGTTAGATAGGGTCATCAACTGAATGAACGTGAATTTGGGCAAATAGAGAAGAGGTGTCGGATGCTGGAGAGTTCAGGAGATGCAGGCACTTCAAATGAGTACAGCGGTTTATTGAAGCTTAATTTCTCTACAAGAATCTGAACTACTAACAGTCAAGGGAAATTAGCGGGAGTTAAAATAGAAAGGGTTTCAAGGCAGGCTGGGCTTAGATCCCTTGTGAGTGTGCAGGGATTCATGACTGACGATGCATTTGACCCCTCTCTTGGGCTCAGCCTGGTCATCTCTGACAACAGGGGAGCCTGGAATGTTGTGGTCCATGGGGTTGGGAAGAGTCGGACACAACTTAGCGACTGAACAACAACAATAACAACGAAAGAAAGGGAGAGACATTGGTCTTTCACATTTCAAGTGTTCCCTTATTCCGCAAAGGCTAAAAACACAGGTGACTCCCTCCATTTTATCTCCATCTTAATTTGGGGTGGGAAGGGGGACTTCTCAGGATTATTTTGTGAAGGAGCCAGTTCTGAAGAGGAAAGCTACAAAGATCAGGCAAGGATCAACTTCTCTGGGAAAGATTTTCTTACGAGATTATTGCAGAGGGAGCTGGATTTCTTTGCATTTCCAACTCATTCCAGCTCTCTACGTGAACACCCAGTGGGGGAAGGGCAGAGAAGGGGAGAAAAGAGATAATTGCTTCTTATGATACTCTAATGGCCGTGCTATTTGCAGCAGATTAAACTCCAATCCATAATGAGGCCTAATAACTTCACCCGTGTCACGAAGCAGAGAGCACGGATGCCCATAGCAAAGAAGAGGGCCGGGAAGCAGAACTGACGTAGGGCCTCTCTCGCTTGAGTTGTCTGTTCTTTTGACAGGCAGGGGAGCTTCCGGTTTGGGAACTGGAGGACCATCCCTTAGAAGACAGTCCAGAACGTCCATTGCTAAGCAAGGTGTCTGTTAAGTGAGTCACACCTGATTTGCCCCAACTGCTGGCGAGTCACATGGTTCTTAAACGAAGCTGGCTTCTCCCATTGGCTTTGCTTGTCGGAAACCAGCTGGCCAGGTCGCAAATGCCAATCACACGACCTTAGGACACCACCATCATAAACAAATGCCAATTGCCAAGCACCCAACTTTTGACCACATGACCATAAAGGTTGTAACTGTGGGGGACTGGTTGCAAGTCCCTTTCTTCAGTCCTTCGTAACTTTGAACAGTTGCTAAATGAATGATTGTCAATCAAGGACTACCTGGATTGGCTCAAGGTTAAAGCTGGGCGTGTTGTCCATTTTCACCCTTCCATCAAGCTAGGACCAACCAGTTCCAGCTACTTCTGCATTCGTAGAACATATAATAATAGCTGTAAGGGATCTTGAAGGTCTTCTAGTCCAGCCCCCCTACTCGAGCAAGAGACCCGATATCATTTCAGACAAATGGTTGTCCAGTCTCTTTTTGAATGCCTTCAGAGATGGAGCACCCATCGCCCATCTGAAGGCAAGTTATTCCATTGGTTGATCGTTCTTACTGTTTAGGAAGTTTCTCCTTAGTTCTAGGTTGCTTCTCTCCTTGGTTAGTTTCCAACCATTGTTTCTTGTCTTGCCTTTTGGTGCTTTGGAAAATAAGTTGACACACACACACACACCTTCATCTTTGTAGGAGTCCCTCCAATATTGGAACGGTTCATTTCAACAATTCATCAATATCCAGTTCTGTCCTTGGGTTAATTTACCTGACAGCATAGTGTAGAATTGCTAGATCACAAAACGACCTGAACAAAAGTTGGCTATCTACGACAAAAACAGATGTTGCTGAAGCACCTCACCTAGGCTTCCAGTGGTGATGGCAGATGCAAGCTGCTGGGAAGCGTTGGCAGTTAGTTGTAGAAAGCCAACATTTTTATAGCAGTGTGGATGGGTTATTTCTATTCGTTCAAGAATCCCTTCCCTCTTTGCCTTATGGGATATTATTAAAAGATTCTGCTTTCCCTCTTCCTTTCATTAGCCTCTGACTAGAGAATTCTGGGAGTTGAAGTCCACAAGTTGCCAAGGTTAGGCACCGCTGATGTAAGAGGGAGTGCTGGAATCTTGAATCAGAGTTGGAAAAGGTCTACTAGACAATGGAGCGTTCTTAACCTTGGTGAGATCTGTTCCTAGAAACATTTCCCGTATCAACTAACATTTCTCAATCAAAGTACAGTAAAGGGACTGTTGTGTATTCCTAGCAACTCGATTGCACTCTGAGGATGAAGGAGATTCTGCACTGGTGGGGGTAGATAGATTACTAATGGGAAGAGGACAATCTATAGTTACGATTAGCCATGATGGCTGAAGCCAACCTATGTGCATTTTTGTGGACGTGATGAAAGTCAAAAATCCATAGATGTATAGAATTAAAATGGTCCCGAGGAACAGGTAGCCAAATTTTCTGCAATGTTCAAGAAAACCAATTAAACAATTAATGAGAGAAATATCTGACGACAGAAATTTCATGTATTTATTTATTAATCAAATTTATAGACCTGCCTAGCTGACCGAAAGTGACTTTGTCTCATCTCAGCCTTCATTTTTTGGGGACTGAATATCTCAAGTTCCTTCCTTCCTTCCCTCCTTCCTTCCTTCCTTCCTTCCTTCCTTCCTTCCTTCCTTCCTTCCTTCCTTCCTTCCTCTCCTTTTGACTTTTCTTTCTTTTTGCCTCTTTTGCTTTCTCTTTCTTTCTCTCTTTCTTTTTTTCTCCTTCCTGTTTTCTTTCTTTCTCTCCCTCTCTCTTTCTTCTTTCTCTTTTTCTCTATATCTTTCTTTTTTATTTCTTTCTCTCTTTTTCATCTTTCTCTGTGTGTGTGTCTCTCTCTCTTTCTTTTTCTTGATTTCTCTTCTCTTCCCCCCCCCCCCCTTTCCTTTTTTCCATCCTGCTTACCTCTTTTCCACATCTCAGTCCTTTGGGGAATATCAAGGGCACAGCAGAGAAGGGTTACCTGGAGAAAAGGGTTGCTAGGCAACCAAACCCCCCACCCCCACCCCCAAGGAAGAGCCAGAAAGCCCAAACTGGTTCCAGCCCTGCAACCAGATTAGCATATTAATGAGCTTGTAATTTCTCCTGGAATTGTCTGGCTGTGTACGTTTGCTTGGTTATACGGGCTGGGCCAGGAGTTTGCTATGCAAATAAACTGGTTTTTACAGGCCCTGGCTTAATTAACTCATCAAGTTCATCTTCCCAACAAAACGACAATGAAACAAAGACAGAATGATACTAAAAAAAAACGATCATATGCCTGTGTTCCTTGGTTTCCCTTGGATTAAAAAAAAAAAAATTCAAGGTTGCTTTTCCCCCTTTCCTTTTTTCTCTTGCAGAAGAAGGAGAAGAAGGAGAAAGAGAAGGAGAAGGAGAAGAAGAAGAAGAAGAAGAAGAAGAAGAAGAAGAAGAAGAAGAAGAAGAAGAAGAAGAAGAAGAAGAAGAAGAAGAAGAGGAGGAGGAGGAGGAGGAGGAGGAGGAGGAGGAGGAGGAGGAGGAGGAGGAGGAGGAGGAGGAGGAGGAGGAGGAGGAAGAAGAAGAAGAGGAGGAAGAGGAAGAGGAAGAGGGTGAGGGTCTCCTTGGGCTGATCTCAACATTCCACAACTAAATGGAGGAAAAAGAAGAAACAGAAGGGAGAAAGTGTTTTCTGAATTTCGTGGAAGCTCCTGCTAGTGTGAATTGCAGGATTATCGGAGACATTATTTTGGTATGGAGGAAGGTAAAAACTGGGTTCATGCAAGGCAAAGATTCTCTCTATATATTTAGGATTTACTGGGTTGTTGTTTTTTTTGTAATTAATTCCCTAACTTCATCCCTCTTTCCTTCCTAACAGGATGGACTCCCAGTTTGATTCATGAAGTCCCTCTGAAAAGGATCAGTTTTGAGGTGAGAAAAACAAGCATCTTCAGCTGACCAGGGAACAGGAGAAAAAGGAAGGGGAGAGGAGAGGAGAGGAGAGGAGAGGAGAGAAGGGAAGGGGTGAGAAGAGAAGAGAAGAGAAGAGAAGAGAAGAGAAGAGAAGAGAAGAGAAGAGAAGAGAAGAGAAGAGAAGAGAAGAGAAGAGAGTGGAGGAGAGAGTAAAGGCCTGCCAGGACGGAGAGAGAAACACATCAGCCGCAGAAAAAATAATAGTGCTGGGTTCAAATAACATAATACAGGTAGTTCTCGATTTCAGCCACAATTGGGATCAGAATGTCCACTGGTAAACAAGATGATTGTTAAATGACTCCTCCCTGATTCTGCAACCTTTTTTGCCACGGGTATTCGACTTTATAACGGCACTGAAAAAAGTGACTTTTTTCACACTTAATGACCATTGCAGCATCCCCGTGGTCACCTGATCAAAATTCAAGTGCTTGGCAACTGGCATGTATTTGTGACGGTTGCAGTGTCCCGGGGTCATGTGATCACCCCTTGAAGCAACCTAGAGCTAAGGAGACATTCCCAGACCCTGAGAACAATTAACCCGTGGAACAGCTTGCCACCAGAAGTTGTGGATGCTCCATCACTGGACGGTTTAAAGAAGAGGTTGGTCTGAAACAGTATAAAGTCTCCTGCTTGAGCAGGGGGGTAGACTAGAAGACCTCCAAGGTCCCTTCCAACTCTGTTATTCTGTTAAACCATCAATGGGGAAAGCCAGATTTATTTAACAATCATATTACTAACTTAACAACTTTGGGGAGAATGGTCACCAAATGGAGCAGGACTCACTTAACAGCTGTTTCACTTAGCCATGGAAACTTTGGGCTCAATGGACGTCATAAGTCAAGGACTCCCGGCGCGGCACTGGATTTCCGCAAATCCTGAAACTGATCAAGATAGATATTTCTACATATTTTGTTGTATATGACATCTGGAGTGCATCTTTGTAGTGAGATCCTTCTTTGCTTGTTCACAACAGCCTCTTGCCCATTCCAAGTGTTGGCACTTCCATACAATAGTCTGAGACACTGTTTGATCATTGACAACTCACACCCATGTACCTGAAAATCTCTTCCCAGCCTTGGCACTTATCTGGTTTCTTTGTGGAGTTTGTTTCTCCCCCCCCTCTCTCTTTCTTTTTTATTATTCACAGCTGCAGTTCAGAGTTATCCCATGAAGAGGCTCTTGACCTCGCCTTAGACATTTTAAAAAGTTTCTACTTATTCTTCCATTCTCCCACTAAAGTAGTTCCCCGTTATTTATTACCATTGTTAGCCTAACTTGCTACCTGATACATCGTTAGTTTGAATTTATAACAGAAGTTAAAACAGAATGCACAACTGCCAGTAAGCATGTCAGAGGGAAAACACTCATCCAACAGAAGCCTGGGAGAATTTAAGATTGAAGACGTTGGATCTGGAAACTCTGTGCATTCTATAAGATGTTGCTCCAGACCACTGTATGGATATCCTGATGGCTGCACACTGCCCAGGAACCCCCATTTTTCTCTTTCGGACATCCACCATCTTGGACATGGGAAAACAAGAGAAACAAAAATGGAATCCAATCAGTTTTGGGGTAGGCTTAGCCCAGACTTCAAGGTGAAATGGAACGATATCTTTAAAAAACTTAACCTCGTGTGCCTCTTATAGGATACCATGGCAATATTGACATAAATGCTTCCTGTGGAAGGCAAGAGAGGTGTCTCTTAAAAATAATAGTTAAAAAATGTGGCCCCTGTCTTTGACACAGCAGGGTCTTCTCTGCAATGAAAACCTTTCTACCTTGCCTCTCAAGGCAAGCAATTATGTCAATTTAGCCATGGAAGTTTTGGACTTTTCCATGGTGTCATATATGATGTCTCCTATTTATCTTCTGACAAGCCCAGGAAGTAGGTTGAAACAATAACTGGTTCAAAATCACAAGGTGAAATTCAATCAGTGGCAATATTTTATATAATACTACATTAGATCCGAGCCAGTTTGGTCTAGTTAGTTAAGCTACTGACCTAGAAACCAAGAGAGGTGTCAGGAATGGCATCCAGCCAGTAAACATTTGGCTCCATCTAGTCACCCTGACAGTACCCCAGATTAAGGAATTACAGGGTTGTAAAAAGAAAGTTATGTGTAGGAGAAAAAGAGGCAGAGCCTGGGGGTGGCATCAAGCAAGTAATCAGCCTGGAGTCCTTATGTTCCTACAAAAGGTTTAATTCCAACATAGAATAGAATAGAATGGAGTGGAGTGGAGTGGCTACAGAACAGAATAGAATAGACAGATTGTAGAATAGAATAGAATAGAATAGAATAGAATAGAATAGAATAGAATAGAATAGAATAGAATAGAATAGAATAGAATAGAATAGAATATTTACTGTCACTTTAAATGTACATTAATCAGCACTTATTAAAATGAATTTTAATTAAAATTAATTTTGAATTCCATTGACTCTGACCATTACTAGATTAGATTCTTGGGTATCGGCATGAGCAATAAAGCAGCTTAACTGGAGCAACACCTGGTTCTGATTCTTCAAGAGATTCATTGCTTGCGTTAGAAGATCTTCAGCACCATGGCCAGCTCCAGAGCTCTCTGTCTCCCACGTCAGACACACCATCCATGCTGTAGGTAGGAGTAAAATATTATCTATTCATAAAATACCCTTAACCTGATTACCGAGTTAACCCGTTTTTCAGGGTTCACACAGCACACCAACCCCCCCCCCCAAACGAGCTGAATTGGAATGACCAGCTAAGTTCTCCAAAACAAACAAATCAAGGTAGGCTTAGCATATTGAGCTCCCAGCAACTTAAGTGACTGGATTGGGAGAATCGCACGAACACAGCCAAGCTGTAAGAGTATTATGCACAAACACAAAAGCAAACCAAAAAGATACGGTGTGTGTGTGTTTGTGTGTGTGTTAGAGCAAGGCACCCCCCCCCCAGCCTCTTTATTTCTATTTGGGTCAGTTGTTTTTTTTTTTTTTTTTTTTTTAGGAAACGGGGACCCTCATTCTGTCCAGCAAGCAAAGGCAAAAGTCCTTTCTTAACTCACCATTTGTTCTACAGTGAAAAAAGAAACAGTTATTATTACATCTATTTCATGAAGAAAAACAAGATTTAAATTGCAGGCCAGTGGCATTTGCATGGGTGCGATGTCCTTACGCTTTGCTTTCCCTTAACTGGAACGTCAATGGTTTTATCTTGATTCGTTTTAAGTGAAGGAAATCGCCTTTTAAGCATTAAATAATTATATTTGGAGGCAAAGAATATTTCATTTCGCCCTGAAACCGTGAGATTGAATGGGACTTTTTGCAGTTGCAGGATAGAATTATTATTATTATTTAGCTGGTGGAGCTTCTCTTTTAAAATTATGCTAGGTTGCCCCTTCCTAGTGTATTTTTTAAAGAAAGCAAATGAATACTTGGATGTAAAATGACTGTAGCTGTATTTATTTAGTAGCCTAGTTTTTGCAGCCATTTCTGGTCTCTAGCCATGTTTTGTATCTGTTTCATGGATCCAAGAGCCCTTGGGATTTGAAAAGGATTTGACTTTATTGTTCTTAATAGGCTCCTTCCATTTGACTTTATTTCTTTCTTAAGCAAGGAAGAGAACCCAAGGAAAACAAAATAAAGGTTACCTTGGTGAAAACATACCCTTGGAAGTTGTATTATAACCAACTGGAAAATGGACCCCCTTTTACTGGTTTTTTTTTTTTTAAATATGCCTTGGGAGAGAGTTGTGTTTTGCTCCTGAGTAACATGAACTCAGTGTGGGCAGACAGAGTTGTGATCCCAAATTTCTTTTTCCTTCTGATTTTGGAGACTGAGGATCTTGCACAGCTAATAAAGGAAGAAAGCCCATTGAAAGCAATGCACTGGTTTGAGTACCAATGTCACCTCATATTAGGCCTACCATGGAGCTGTAAGCTCAAAGGGTCCAATTGAGTTAACCTTTCTCTATTTGTTTTTTTTTTTCCGATTCTTGTCCCACCGCTACTACTTTACAAGTAACTCAAGATGGGAAACAAGCCTAAAACTCCACTATTTTCCCCACCGTAACAACCCTATGAGATGGGCTGAGAGGAAGGGGTTGGCTCAAAGTCACCCAGCCTGTTTTCAAGGACTAGAATTCCCCAAGAAGCAAGAAAGGCCCATTGTCTTGCTTCTAATGGGAGCTAGAGACTCACCTTTCTGAAGAGACTCTGGGCTGAGCGAGGGTGGATGAGGCTGCTAGCAAAATGAGAATGAAATAGCCTTACTCACATTCTTCTCTTCCCCGTCTGTCAGCCCGCCCTTCTGATCTTCGGACACGTGGCATCTTTCAACCATGATTTTTTTAAAAAAAAATGTGGGTACCAGCCTCAAGCCTTGAAATAGCAGCTGGGGAGACTCAGTTTGGAAAGGTGAAATCAGGGAGGACGTGGTGGGAGGAAGGGAGGGAGGGAGGGAGAGAGACAGAGAGAGAGAGACAGAGAGAGAGACAGAGAGAGAGAGACAGGGAGAGAGGGAGAGAGGGAGGGAGGGAGGGAGGCAGAGAGAGGGAGGGGGAGGGAGGCAGAGAGAGGGGGACGGATAGAGGGGGAAGTGGGAAACAAAGAGACAGAGAGAGGGGAGAGAAGAGAGGGAGGGAGGGAGAGAGAGAGAAAGAGAGAGAGAGAGACAGAGAGAGAGAGAGACAGAGGGAGAGAGGGAGAGAGGGAGGGAGGCAGAGAGAGGGAGGGGGAGGGAGGCAGAGAGAGGGGGACAGAGCAAGGGGGAAGTGGGAAACAAAGAGAGAGAGAGAGAGAGAGAGAGAGAGAGAGAGAGAGAGAGAGAGAACGTAACCTGGCCTCTCTGGAGCCCCACCCCCACCCTGCCAAACCAAATTTACTTCCCCCCCAACCCACCCACTCTACCAAATCCTCCTTTTTTTTCAAAGGAGGCGGTTCTTAACCCGACCCAACCCCCAAATCTCCCCTTCTCCTTCCAGCTTCCTCTTGCACCGGCCTCTCCTCTTCCTCCTCCTTCCTCGGTGTTGGTGGCACTTGCTGCGCGGGGGGGGGGGAGAGAGAAGAAAGAGTGGGATTTAATTTATGCAGTGCCCCCCTCCTTCCCTCCCTCCCCGGATTGCTCACCCTACCTATGAATCTCACCCAAAGCTACCTCGGGGGCCAAAGCCTCCCCTCCCCCTCTCCTTCCCTCCCCCTTCTTTCCAAATTTTCACCCAGCCACTTAAGGGGGGGAGGGAATCCTTTGGGGTACCGTACCAAAGAGGAAGTGGTGGCTGACTCCCCAGCCGCGTCTCTCACCCAGCCTCTTTGCAAATCCACCGGAGGGGCTTTCCCTGATCTGACCAGCCCGATTTCCCGCCTCCTTTTCGATCACGGATTGTCCCTATTTTTTTTTATTTATTTCCTTCTTCGTCACCCCCCCCACCTCCCCAAACCCACCTCCTGAACAAAGGCAAACGGGGGCACCGCACTGACTGATCCATACACAGCCATTAGCGGGAGATAGAAAGGAGAAGGGGGCAAGCGGATTGAAATTTCTCCCCCCCCCTCCCATTTGTGCCTTTCGGCTCCTCCCCCCCCACACACCCCCAGCTCAGCCAATGCAAAATGTTCCAAGGAAGGGCGATTAATCTAAACCTTGATAAAGCAGCCAAGCCATAAAAACAAGGGGGGGGGGACCCACCAAGCCTGCTTGAACAGCAGCCCCTCCATTGAAATGAATGAGGAGAACTTGAACAGCTTCCTTTCACGCAATGGTGGCTGGCAACTTGGACTGGGCTGTCATGGAAGAAGACCCTTGCAGGTGCTTACCATCGCCCTCCCCTCCAAATATAAGGTGCAAAGACAACATAGGTTGTCCCATAGGTTGTAATTTCGGTCCGCGTGTCAGATCCAGAAGCAACGCTGGAATTGGTTAGGAGAAAATAGGGAGAATCCCACAAGTCCTGACTTGCCCTACGTTAACCCAACACACTTATCCTAGTGAGTTTTAAGACCCAGCTCTGTTGAGATTGCTTGATAGCCTTTCTGTAGTTTAGAGCCGGAGGCCAACCTAAGCCCTCTGCTTAGTTTATGGTCTGATATATTGTGTGGACCCTGAAACCGGATTAAGAACCAGCCTAAGACGGTGGTGTGAATCTGCTTCCATGGTTTTCCTTAGCCATCTCTATTTAAGCCTAAGGCAGAATCTTCCTGGCATGGCCAGCCAGACATTATCTCATAAGTAAGTCACGCGTAGAATCATAAAGTCAAAAGGGACCTCAAAGGTCACTTCGTCCAATCTTTGTCGTGGCTACTATTGCCCTCTGGTAGTAAGGATGTGGGTTAGCAGTCATCCAGCTTCTGCTTGCAAGAAATAGCTTATTGGACCCGTTTAGATTTAGGCTCACTTGGTTATAATAAAGGAGAAAATGTATATGGTTGAAATGAGGGGGCCTTGGTTGTTCTCTGAGCTTGGTGGCTTTCTTGCAGATGTCTCATTACCCAACTAGGTAACATCATCAGTGCCAGAAGGGAATGGGGTTGGAGGAGGAGGAGGAGGAGGAGGAGGAGGAGGAGGAGGAGGTGGTGGTCCTTAGTTCTTCTCTGAGCTTCATGGTTTTCTTGCAGATGTTTCATTACCCAACTAGGTAACATCATCAGTGCTAGAAGGGAATAGAGTTGGAGGAGGAGGAGAAGGAGAAGGTTGGTTGCTTTCTGAGCTTGATGGTTTTCTTGCAAATGTTTCATTACCCAAAGTAGATAATATCAGCGCTGGTACTATGGTGTTGCTAGTACTAGCACCAATGATGTTACCTAGTTTGGGGTAGTAAAATGTCTGCCAGAGAACATCAAGAACCCCTCACCTGGCTATTCCTATATAACTGTTCAAGACTTGGACACTGGATAAATGAATGTGTCTGTTTACCAAGAAACCTTTAGGAACAATTTGTGGATTTTCCAGGCACACCCCAATGTCACTCCAACAGTTCTTCCCTCGCTAAAGAAATTTAAGGGGGGGGGAAGCCCTGAGGAGCAGAATTTCTAAGCAGAATTGAAAGCTTCCTTTTAAGAAAGCCACTCAGAGCTTCAGGGTTGAAGGCAGGGACGTCTCCTCCAAAAAGGGATGTGTCAAAGTTTTTAATAAACATCCTGATCAGCTGTTCACTTCTTTAAAGCCAACAATAGTCCAATCATACGATGAGAATTAATAAACGTGGAAGATGCTTTAATGAAGAATTTGCATGTTCAGTCTGTACACACACCTGTTCTGTCTCCAAGAACACTGGCAAATCGTGTTGCCTTCCAATTTATTGCTACAAAGAACTGATTACGCTCTATTCAATGAATATTCTGTGAACATTTAGGTCCTGGGGAATATCACTCTCTCACACACACACAAACACACACACACACACACACACACACACACACACACACACACGTTGTTCAGGGACCCTTGCCTTGTTTCTTTTGTCTTGGGCTTGTTTGTTCTGGAATGTGCCTATTGATTGTCTTCAAGGAGGAGCTGGAAATCTCAAGAAGGATCCTTAGTCTGGCTGATCCGGATTGTTGTGTTGGTTTGTTTAACCAGCAACACAGCCCTCTCACAGGTGAAAACTTACTGCATTTACTTACATATGAAGCATCCCCTTAGGGCAGGGGTAGGCAACCTTGGCTCTTTTATGACTAAGGGGAAGACCAATATGGTGGTCCCAAAGGTGTTTTTTCAAGAGGCAACTGGACTTCTTTGTTTTTCTTTGATGACGTTTCACTTCTCATCCAAGAAGCTTCTTCAGCTCTGACTGGTGGGAAGATTTTATACTCCTTGCAGACAGCTGGTCATTTGCCTTCTTTTAGAGAGTCCTTGAGGCCACCTGGAGGTTTACCTGTGTCCTCAGGGTCATCTGAGTAGTGCAAATGTATCTGGAACCTCCAAGTGGCCTCAACGGAAAGAAGGCAAACCACCAGCTGTCTGCAAGAAGTATAAATCCTTCCATTCCCCACCCTCCAGTCAGAGCTGAAGAAGCTTCTTGGATGAGAAGCAAAAGGTCTTCAAAGAAAAACAAGGAAGTCCAGTGGCCTCTTGAAACAAGCATCTTTGGGATAACCAGAACCTGGATTGACTGAGAACCTCCATAGACACCAATATGGTGATCTTCATGGAAGGCATTGGCATTGATAAAATGCAATAATTGTTCAAGAGTTCCTGTTTGGGACAACTGAGAATCTAGGCATGAGGTTGCATCTTCAGGATGTGCTTAGTCTTATTTAACCAAGATTTAGAGAAGCACCTTGATTTTCTGTGCTTGCAAGAAACAAACCAGATGGGATGTTTCTGGCACAGCACATTAACATCAAGCCAACATGGGACTGTTTCTGATTCAAGGTGTTATGAGGACACTCTCTAGCAGACCCCAAGCCTACCCCAATCTCACAGATCTGACTTTGCTCTTGAGTTTCACTGATGCGATGTCAACCCAAGAATTGCATCCTAAGTGAAAGGGGAGATTGAAAACCATTTATTTTCCAACAAAGAGAAAGAAAATAGGCCAAAACACGTTTCTGAAATGTATGGCTCTTAAATGAATCAACAGCGGTTCATCTTGAGAACTTTTCAAATTGACCAAGTAGGAAGTTTTCCTTCAAACTTTTAGGACTTCTGAGGTCCTTGATGCTCTCTGAGCTTGGCTGTTTTCTTGCAGAAGTTTTATTAGGATCTCACTTGGATTTCTCTTGAGAAATGTTAGGTTGGGTTAAAACACTCTGATCAACATGAATGGGACTGTGCAGATGTTGAGAAGACCAGAGGTTCATATTTTGACTCTTGGATCTCAGAGTACCTTGTCCAGAACAAATGAAGGGATGTTCAGGATCCCTACTCTAAATATAATTTGAAAGGTGTGTAACTTCCTCCCCATTTTTCAGTGGCTAGGCTCTGTCAAAATTGATTACAATGGGGCATTCAGCAGGCTGTGGAAACCCCAGTCATGGTGTTAGCGGGTTGAGTGTGGCTGTTTTTTCTTCTTAAGCTATAATCAGGTTTATTTCTTTGAGAAAGCCATGTTTTGTGAGCCCTGGGCTTATGACTGTTAAACTGTCTTTAATAGGTTGTGTGGATCTAAGTCAGGGAGTCCAAGCCAGGTCAAAGTTGCCTTTTTGGTGTCAGGGTTGATCCATCCAGCTGAGACAGGGGGGACAGTTGCTTCTTTGGGGTCTCTCCGACCTAGAAGAAGAATGAAAGGAAATGAGTAACTCTAAACTTTAAGGAGTAACTCTAAACCTAAAGACCAAATGCCCTTCAATGGCCTTTTGACAGACTGACAAAAGCAAAACTAGGTCCCCCGATCATCCCCAATGAAACTTCATAGGTGTATCCACTGTATCTGCTAAAACTTGAGTTGTTTTTGAAGGAGATTTTGCCTAAACTTTGACTCCTCTTGAAATGGAAAGCAATCAAACCTTCTCCCTCCCCTCAGTTTGACTTGTGAGCACAAAGGGGTTCCCAGCAGATCTGATCAGCAAGTCTCCCCCTTCGGTTAAGTTTGTTGCCTTTAGTTCTAACGTCCAAAACTTAAAATTGCTTTAATTCCAGCATCAAAGGCCCCTGTTTCAACGGGGAAACACCTTGACTTCAAAAGACATTGGTGGTGGAAGGTTTATGAAGCTGAAAGAAAGGGGAAGGAGGGAGAGGGAAGGGAAGGAGGGAGGGAGGGAGGGAGGGAGAGAAGGAAGGAAGGAAGGAAGGAGGAGGAAGGAAGGAAAGGAAAGAAGGAAAAGAGAAGGAAAGGAGGAAGGGAGGGAGAGAAGGAAGGAAGGAAAGAAGGAAAAGAGAAGGAAAGGAGGAAGGGAGGGAGGGAGACAAGGAAGGAAGGAAAAGAGAAGGAAGGAAGAAGGGAAGGAAAGGAAAGGAAAGGAAAGGAAAGGAAGATTTGAGAAAGGGGGTGAATGAAAGTGCTGACTCATTCTTGAGCGCCCTTCCGCCCTTCCTTGCCCTCCAACCTGTTTTATGTGTTTTGGGTGGGTAAGAACAAGGCCTCTTTAATGACTCTATTAATTAGCAGGGTTTCTTCACCGCCGCCCCCTTGTGCCCACGCGGCCCCCTCCCTTTTCAGCCAGCTCAAGGGGAGACCCCGCAGCCTCCGATTGTGGGGAGGGGGGGTGTCGACAGAAGGACCTGGCTCAGGCAATTGGACACCCGGGCAGCAGAAGCGGGGAGGGGGGGGTTCCTCCCAAACTGAGAGGAAAACTGGCCGGCGCAACCCACAAAGACGCCCCATTTGTTTCGCTTCTTTTCTGGACCGGACCCCCACTCCACACACCCCCCCAACCTTCACTCCCACGATTAGCTGTAAGATGGAATTGCACCCCTGGGAAGTGTTTGAAAAACAGCCTAACGCTAAATGCTTTGCATAGAAGGGAAAGACTTCAGAAACCTTTTTTTCTTTCTTTCTTTCTTTCTTTCTTTCTTTCTTTCTTTCTTTCTTTCTTTCTTTCTTTCTTTCTTTCTTTCTTTCTTTCTTTCTCCTTTTCTCCTCCCTCTATATTTCTTTATCTCTTTCTTTCTCTTCATTCCTCCTTTCTTTCCTTCCTTCTTTTCTCTTTCTTCCTTTCTCCTCCCTCCCTCCCTCCCTCCCTCCCTTTCTTTCTTTTTTTCTTTCTTTCTTTTTCTTTCTTTCACCTTACAGGAAATCCCTATTTTTCTTCCTGAAATGCCTAAAACATCTGTCAAACGTTGTTGTTGTTGTTATTATTATTATCCTGTCTTGTTTTACGGCATTTTGCTTTTCTGACTCCCTTTGCTTGTTTACCAGGTGAGATGCTGGCCCGCACCCACCTGGCCCGGGCGGTCTAAGTTTGCCTGCTGGCAACTGAACGTGTGAAGGCAGCCGTTCCCTGGCCCAAAGCTTGGAAGGTAAGGACCATTCCGATCCAAGACAGACATGGAAAAATAGGAAAGGATTTGAAAATAAGAATGACAAAGACACTCTTTGGGTGCTGCGAAACTTCTGTAAAAGTTGGACACGGGTTGTTTGCGCGTATGCACACACATACACACACACACACACACACACACACACACACACGTGTCAAGTCATTCCTGTTATTTGTTTCAGCTATTTGGCTTTGCTGGCCTCAGGGTGATCGAGATGTACCTGCGAAGCAACTCCTGGAGACTGATCGGGACCACGCGGACGAGACAGGAGTGGGAGAACACGGTATTTGTCAGCCACCCGATTTAACAAACGCCCCTTCTTTGCAATTGAAAAGGCGGCCTTGGCCTCGTGCCTACGGCAGGGGGGGGATGCTTGCGAAATGGGGGCGAGGGCACTGGTCTTGTCCCGATTCGGGAAACGAGAGAACTGGGAATGGTTCTAATTCATTCCAAGTCTAATCTTGGGGTGGGGGGTGGGAAACGAAAACAGGAGCAAAACAAAGAAACAAACAAAACACGTGTGTCTTTGGAAAGGCACCCAAAGACAGTTGCGCCAAAAGATTGTGTCCCACCATTGGAGAAGGGATTTCTTTCCCTTCCGTTGCTTCCAGAAATTAAATATTCGGATGCGATGTAGCTTTGCTTTTTTAAAAAGTCCTTCCTTCCTTCCTTCCTTCCTTCCTTCCTTCCTTCCTTCCTTCCTTCCTTCCTTCCTTCCTTCCTTCCCCCCTCCCTTTCCCCAATAACAGGGATCGTGATGTTTTGCAGCTCTTTCTTTCTTTCATTTTTTCTTTCTTCCTTCCTTCCTCCCTCCCTCTCGCCCTTTCCCCAATAACAGGGATCGTGATGTTTTGCAGATCTCTCTCTCTTTCTTTTTTTCTTCCTTCCTTCCTTCCTCTCTCCCTCCCTCCCTCCCTCCCTCTCGCCCTTTCCCCAATAACAGAGATCGTGATGTTTTGCAGCTCTCCTTTTCTTTCTTTTTTTCTTCCTTCCTTCCTTCCTTCCTTCCTTTCAACCATTCATTCATTCGAAGCTCCACATTATTTTCGGCAGAGATCCCTCTTGAAACGCCCTGTAATGAATTCAAGACTCGCTCGGGACTTTTTGTACCATAGGTTATATTTACACCCAAAACAAAATAATTACACTTTTGTGTGGACGAGAAAGACAGAGAGAAAGAGAGAAAGAGGGAGGGAGAGAGGGGGAAACTTGGGGGGGCGGGGAGCGCGTGATTAGGCCGCTGCTCTTTGCGACAAAACACTTTCTCAGTAGTGGAGCTGTACGATTTTCACGGCTGACTGAAATCAAAGGGAGGCAGTAATGAATCCGACGTGCAATTTAAATTTACAATTTGTAACGTAGGCCGCTTAAGAAGGAGCCCCCAGCCCGGCTGAAGGAACCGTGCTGGGTTTTTGGTGCGCTTGTTTAATGTTTAAAAAATAATAATAAAAAACCCCTCTATCTTCTCTTATCCACCCCCCCCCCCATACACAAAGGCGCTTTTAATGAGGAAACGCAAAAGAACTTAATCGTGTTTTCCCTTCTCCACCTTTTCTTTGCTTGCCTGCCCTCCCCCTCCCGTCCCCCCCCCCGCCCCCAAATCCACACCGAGAGTGTCTTTTCTTTTTTCTTTTGGCTTCACAAACACGGTCGGGGCAAGCTCTAGCCAGATAGACGCCCAAGAGGCGAAGGATATACCTGGTGGAAGAGCGGGGGGGGGGGAGGCAGGCTTAGTGCCTGGGGGGCTAGAATGCGGTTAGTTAGGACAGGAGTCCCAAAAATTAGTCAGCACGTGGAACGGGGGGGGGTCGTGGAGGCAGCCGCTGTAGAGATGTGTGTTTGTGCGCGCGCAGGAAAGAAATAACGCGGCATTCCTAACTAAAATCTCTAAGGTGATGGGGAGAGAGAGAAGGAGGGAGGGAGGAAAGAGAAAGAGGAGAGAGAATGGATGGATGGATGGATGGATGGACGGACGGAAGGATGGGATGGGATGAGATAATAGCTGGATAGCTAGACAGACAGATACCTAGATAGCTAGACAGACAGATAGATAGGCAGATAGATGATAAAGAAAGAGAAAGAGAGATAATAGAATAATAGATGCATAGATAGACATATAGATAGATGAATGGAATGGAATGGAATGGAATGGAATGGAATGGAATGGAATAGAATAGAATAGAATAGAATAGAATAGAATAGAATAGAATAAAATAGAATAGAATAGAATAGAATAGAATAGAATAGAAGGGGACGACAGAGAATGAGATGGCTGGATGGAGTCACTGAAGCAGTAAGTGTGAATTTAAATGGACTCCAGAAGATGGTAGAGGACAGGAAGACCTGGAGGAACGTTGTCCATGGGGTCGCGATGGGTCGGACACGACTTCGCAATTAACAACAACAACAACAAAACAACATAATAGAATAGAATAGAATAGAATAGAATAGAATAGAAAATAGAATAGAATAGAGATCAGGGTAGGACAGGACAGGATAGCATAAATACAGCACAGGTAGACAGCCAGTTCACCAAGCTGTTTGTGTGTGTGTGTGTGTGTGTGTGTGTGTGTGTGTGTGTGTGTGTGTGTAAAATCCGAGAGGCTATGACCTCGCCGTTCGACGGGCGCGTGCGCACAGGGACACACACAAACTCGGGGGGGGGGGTGTTTCACACCGCCGCCTGTTCTCCTAGAGGAGCACCAGGCGGCATATACATCAAAGTCGCCCTGGGGCGCTCCCGGGATCGAATCCCGCAGAAAGCCGCGGCATCTCTGCGCTCCGCGAACGGCGAGTTCGAGCCCTCCCTCCGGTCGACCCTCGGAGGGTCCTATTCGTAGCCATCCCCCCCCACCCCCCACCCCCCACCCCTCCCCCCCAAAAAAGCCAGTGACGATCATTCTAAATCCACGGATCCGGGACCTCAGCCCCGGCTCCTTTTTTTCTGCCCCCTGACTGGGGCTGGATTATGTTTTAAAGCCTCCCAGCACCGCGACGACCCCCGCCCCATCTTCTGTTTCTACCTCCCCCCACCCCAGCCTCCACCTTCCGCCCCAATCCCTGGGATTTAATTTGGAGAGTTTTTGGGGGGGGACGGGCGGGGGGGGGGCTTTTACAAAAGCCCCTCCGAAGCTGTGAAGGTTGGGAGGAAGGGTGGGGAAATAATTTGGACTCGGAACGGATCGGAGGTCATTAATTGGAAAAATCCGGGGGGAATAACCCCCAGCGCAGCCTCGCGCTTTTCGACCCGGCTTCGCCGATTGAAAAACAGACGCCTCCTTGCTTTGCGCCCTGATCTCTTTGCCGCCTGGCGCGACCCCCCCCCACCCCCACCAACCTAGAGATCCTTTCCTCTACCGGGGGGGGGGATCTTTTCTCGTCTCTTTCCTTCCCCCCCCCCCGTCTTCGGCTCCTCAGGAGCCTTTTGGGTTTCGTTTGATTTTTTTTTAATTTACTTTTTTGTTATTTATTTATTCATTTATTTTTATTTTTTTTAAAAAAAAACACCGTGTAGTAGAATTCCACGGACGACCTGCGGAGCTCGGAGCAGGCGAGGAGAGGCGACGGCGACCCCGAGGCTGCTTCCACGGGACCGGTGGCTCCGCCGCGCTTGGGACCCCGGCGTGTCTTTGGCGGGGGAGGGGCGACGGAGGAAGAGGCAAGGTTTGTGGGTAGGAGGCGCTGGGGGGGTGGGGTGGAAAGGGGGAGAGGCGGCCAGCGTGCGATGGGCTGGAAAAATGGTGGCCGAAAGACTCCGGAGGGTTTTTTTTTTTTTTTTCACTCTCTTCCTTTCTCCCTTTTGGTTACTTTGCGTGCTTCTTTCTCGCCTACTCTCTCTCCCCACCCCCACCTTTATTTTTTCTCTTTTTTTTCCTCTCTGTATCTTTCCTTTCCTTTTTCCCTCCTCCCTATCTTCTTTCTTTCTTTTTTTTTTGCCTCGGTCGCCTTTTCTATTTTTCGTCTTTCTTATTCCTTCTTCTCTCGCCCATCCTTTCCTTCTCTTCTTTGTAATTTCTGTTCCTCCTTCCCCTCTTTTCTTTCCTTCTTTATTTTGTTTCTTTCTCTCTCCCCCTCTGTCTCTATTACACTCCTTCCGTCCTACCAACCTCCCTCCCTCCTTTATTTCCTTCCTTCCCCCTTTTTCTCTCCCCCTTCCTTCCTTCCTTCCTTCCTCTGTCCCTTCTTTTTTTATTACTCTCCCTTTTACATTTCTTCCTCTCTCCCTCCTTCCC
Source organism: Crotalus tigris (assembly GCF_016545835.1). Taxonomy (NCBI): domain Eukaryota; kingdom Metazoa; phylum Chordata; class Lepidosauria; order Squamata; family Viperidae; genus Crotalus; species Crotalus tigris. The sequence continues at coordinate 1,447,013 of NW_024100632.1, forward strand.
TTCCTTCCCTTCCTCTCTCTCCCTTTTACACTTCTTCCTTCTTTCCTTCCTGCTCACCTGCCTTTTTTCCTGCCTACCTCCTTCCCTCCTTTCTTTTTCTATTCACTTTTCCCCTCTGCCCTTCCCTTTCTTCCCTGGGTGTTAAAAACAGGAAGCGCGTGTAAGTGTAACAGATTACCCCCGCCCCCCCCCCAAAAAAGCATTTTCAGCTATAGAAATGAAATGCGAGGAATCGCACCGAATCTGGACAATCTTCCTTCTCATCATCTCTAGCGGGGTTTCGTTCCTGATCTAAACTTTTAAAGTCGAGGAGGAAGGTCCTAACAACCATCTTGGAGTGGGCGCGGAGAGGGGGGGGAAAGGGAATCCTCTCCTGATTAAATGAAGGGTGGGTTACTGCCAGGGGTCAAAAATGGCTCAACATCCTCTCGGAAGGAAGGAAGGAAGGAAGGAAGGAAGGAAGGAAGGAAGGAAGGAAGGAAGGAAGGAAGGAAGGAAGGAAGGGAAGGAGAGATAGGTAGGTAGGTAGGTAGGAAGGAAGGAAGGAAGGAAGGATGAAAAAGGTGCTTAAAACGCTGGAGGGGAAAGACATTTTAACCCCCGGTGGCTGATTGAGGAAGGCAGGTCCATCGGACCGATTTCCAAATAAGCCTGATTGGGGAGGAGGGGGTGTAAATGATGTATCAAAGGACGCTTCCCGTTGCCCCTTCCCCTCCCTTTTTGGCTACCACCGGGGAAAACGCACAGGCGCGCGCGCGCAGGGGTAAGAAAGCGCAAACGCCCGGATTAAAACTGGTGCCAACGTTTCCAAACGAAACGCTCCGAGCCGCGAAGCCTTATCCAAAGCGGGGTCCGCTCGAATTATTTCTCTTCCCTTCCGGCCGGTTTTTTTTTTTTTCGTCCCCCATATCCGAGCAGAGCCGCCGCCGGCCTGCCTCCCCCACGTAGCCAAGAGTTCGGGACCAGCGCCTTTCCAAACTCTGGCGCTGCTTGCGGCGGGGGTCGGGGTGGGGGAGAGGGATCCTTTCTTACAGCCCCGAAACGAGTTTTCTCCCTTGATTTCGGGGCCCCGTTGCCGGCTCGCGGGAGTGGATCGCGGCTCTGTAATCTGCCTGGATCGATAGAAAGCCAGGAGGCGAAATCTGGGCAAGAATCGGCTTCTTATTCGATGCGTGCACACGTGCACGAGAAGGAAAGGGTTAAGAAGAGCGCTTCGCGTGTAGAAGAGAAGCGAAAAGAAAAGTGAGAAGCGTCGTTTTTTCAAAAAGAAGTCTGCGGGGCAAGGTTTTCTTTCTTTCTTTCTTTCTTTCTTTCTTTCTTCCTTCCTTCCTTTCTTTTTTCTTTCTTTTTTCTTTCTTTCTTTTTTTCTTCCTTCCTTCCTTCCTTTCTTTCTTCCTTCCTTCCTTACTTTCTTTTTTCTTTCTTTCTTTTTTCTTTCTTTCTTTTTTTCTTTCTTTTTTTCCTTCCTTCCTTCCTTCCTTCCTTCCTTTCTTTCTTTCTTTCTTTCTTTCTTTCTTTCTTTCTTTCTTTCTTTCTTTCTTTCTTTCTTTCTTTCTTTCCAACTCATTGCTATTTGCCACACCGAGAGCGAAATAAAGAACTGAAAAAAAACAAAAACGTCTTTGGCTGTAATTTCTCGCCCGGGCGAACTTTTGGCTCGGCATCGGCTTCTCACAGCGAAAGATATTCCCGTGGGAATTTCTTCTGGTGGTTCGGACCTGAAATTCGGGGCAAGAGAATTCGGAGGGTCGGGAATTAAATGAGGAGTCGCTCCAGAGAAAAGAGAAGGATTTCATTCGTTCAAGGCGTCATCCCAAGCCGGTGGGCCGAACCTGTTTTGTATGGATTTTATCAGAATAAATATATCAACGGTATATTAGGAAAGAGAAAGAAGGGGAAAGAAAGAAAGAAAGAAAGAAAGAAAGAAGGAAAGAAAAAAGAAAGAAAGAGAGAAAGAAAGAAAAAAGAAAGAAAGAGAAAGGAAAGAAAGAAGAGAAGAGCATTGGTGTGGATTTAGAAGCTGGGTTTTCTTGAAGAAATGGATTCCCTTTTTTAGCAGAAGGACTGGTCATATGCCTCTCTTGGGGAGGGGGTGCTTGAGGGGGTGTAAAAATAGACTTCTCTTTCTCAATTTCATTGACCAGAATGAAGCATTTTGTTTTGATGCCAAAGATGGCGGGGAGGGGGGGGGAATATGTTTTTTTTGGCCTGGTGAATTTTATACCCGTGGTTGGCGAAAGTTAGAATGACCTTTTGAAAGTGTGACTTGAAATTGGGCAGAGAGAGAGGATGGATGGGAGGGAGGGAGGGAGGGAGGGAGGGAGGGAGGGAGGGCAATGGAGGAAGGGAGGGAGAAAAAGGGAGGGAGGGAGAACAGAAAAGAGGGAGGGAAGAAGGAAGGAAGGAAAGAAAGAAAAGAAGAAAAAGAAGAAGGAAGGAAGGAGGGAAAGGAGAGAGGGAGGGAGGAAGAGGGAGAGAGGGAGAACAGAAAAGAGGGAGGGAAGAAGGAAGGAAGGAAAGAAAGAAAAGAGGAAGAAAAAGAAGAAGGAAGGAAGGAGGGAAAGGAGAGAGGGAGGGAGGAAGAGGGAGAGAGGGAGAACAGAAAAGAGGGAGGGAAGAAGGAAGGAAAGAAAGAAAAGAGGAAGAAAAAGAAGAAGGAAGGAAGGAGGGAAAGGAGAGAGGGAGGGAGGAAGAGGGAGAGAGGGAGAACAGAAAAGAGGGAGGGAAGAAGGAAGGAAGGAAAGAAAGAAAAGAAGAAAAAGAAGAAGGAAGGAAGGAGGGAAAGGAGAGAGGGAGGGAGGAAGAGGGAGAGAGGGAGAACAGAAAAGAGGGAGGGAAGAAGGAAGGAAAGAAAGAAAGGAAGAAAAAGAGAAGGAAGGAAGGAGGGTAGGGAAAGAAGGAGGGAGGGGGAGGGGAGTGTCAGAACAGACTGGTTTGTCTCTCCAAACTGGTTTGGCCAAATAGAGAAGGTCGCCCAGGCCCTGGCGGGAGCCCCCTCCTTACTTCTCTCGGGTGCCCGTTTGCATATCCCCCCTCGTCTCCCCCCCCCACCAGTCTTTTGTTTCCAACCAATTGATTGTGCTTCTTTGGTCCAGAAAGAGTCATTATGCTTCCATCAGGGACAGCCCACCTCACACTTAGGGAGGGGGGGGGGGTTTGCCTTTTCCTTCCAGGACCCTCCCTTCTTATTCCACCTGAACCAAAGTCTGGAAAAAAATACCCGTCCCTTGCCTTTTGCCTTTCTTTTTCCTTTCTCCCTTTCTCCTTCCTTTCTTTTTTCCTTTCCTCCTCTTCCCTTTCCTCCCCCTTTTTCCTCATCTCTCCTTTTTCTTTGATACCTCTTTTCTTTCTCTCTTGCTTTCCTTTCCAAATTTCCTTTCCCATCTTCCTCCCTTTATCTCCTTCCCCTCCCCTTCCTTTCTTTCGCCTCTCTCCGTTTCCTTTTTCCTTACTTTCCCTTTCTTTTTTCCCTTCCTTCCCTTTACCCTTCCTCCCTCCTCTTCCCCTTCCTTCCTTTTTTCCTTCCACCTTTCTACCTTCCTTCCTTCCTTCCACCTTTCTACCTTCTTTCTTTCCTTCTTTCCTTCCTTCCACCTTTCTATCTTCCTTCCACCTTTCTACCTTCCTTCCTTCCTTCCTTCCTTCCACCTTTCTACCTTTCCTTTTCCTTTCCTTTCCCTTTCCCTTTGTTCCGACTTCATCTAAAAATCGCTGGCCAGGGCGGCGGGGGGGGGGGCAGTCATTATTTAAAAGGGATCGTTCTCGGCTCTTCCAATTTACCAGCGGCTCTTATTTAAAAGAAAGGAAAAGGGTTACTAAATCCAGATTACGCCAGGGGAAAACGCCGCCTGCTCACTGGCTGTAGGCAAACAGAGACTTTTGACTTTTATTTCGTTTCATTTCACCCGGGGGGGGGGCGGGTATGTGCGCGTGCGCGCGCGTTATTTTCTTCCTCTAAATTCCTAACTTTTTCCTTCTTTTCCTTTCTTTTCCAAGAAGTCCACCGGGGCAGGGGAAAAGGAACCCGCGGGGCTTTCTCAGCACGCCTTCTCCCCCCTTACCCGCCCCCCAACACACTTCCAATGTTGTCCTACAAATAGGAGGGGGCGGGAAGACAGAGTCCTCTTCAGTGTCGGACTCAATCAGGGCTATGTACTCACTTCGGTTTTCGGAGAAGCAACCCTCCCACTTCTGCGAGGGGGGGGGAGAGGACGGAAAAAGAAAGAAAGGAGAGGGAGAACCTTATAAATTCATCTCTCCTGTTCCCCCCCCCCCAGCGCACCTAGCATGACAAAGGCAAGGAGGGTGGAAAAAAAAAACATACCCAACTCCATTCCTAAATTTCTAGGCAACCGCCCGCACGAGCCCAAATTCCCAGTCCCTGCGTCGTGGTCTTCCCCCTCCCCGCCACTCCCACGCCCCCCCCCACGGGACAGGGGTGGTGGGAGGGGGGGGAGAGAAATGCAATCCGGGCTAGCAAACTCTGGAATCAACTGGAAAATGGGAGAGCGCCTGGCCAAGGTTGAGAGGCATTTCCCGACGGCGCGCGTTGCACCGGGGAGGGGGGGAACCCTTTTTTTATACTTCGGGGGAAAAAGCAGGCGGCGGCGGGGAGGGGCGTCTCCACGGCGGCAAAGGGGTGTCAAAACACGGGAGAGCCGGCGAATAAGACCCCCTTAGTCCTCGGCCTGCCCCGTAATTTCGTCCTTGCGTTCCGCCTCTCACGCCTATAATATTCCTGGAGTCGATTTGATAGAGAATTGGTGTAGAATTGGTAACGCTCTCGCGCGCGAACGGAGGTACGAGTGAACGCGACTCGCTAGAAAACAACACCCTTCTCCCCCCCCCATTAAATTGAAGGGTACCTGGGCTTGTTTGTTCGGAAATGTTCTGCAGGTTTTAAGGGTATCCGGTTCGGTTCGTTCTGAGGTCCAATGGCGAGCTAATTTTGCCTCAGAGGTTTTCTTTCTTTCTTTCTTTCTTTCTTTCTTTCTTTCTTTCTTTCTTTCTTTCTTTCTTTCTTTCTTTCTTTCTTTCTTTCTCTTTCCCGTTTCCTTCCTTCCCTCCCTTCTTTCTTTACTTTCTTACTTTCTTGTTTTTACTTTCCTTCCTTCCCTCTTTCCCTCCTTCCTTCTCTTTCTTTCTTTCTTTCTCTTTTTCTTTCCTTCCTTCCCTCCCTTCCTTCCCTCTTTCTTTCTTTCTTTCTCTTTCTCTTTCCTTCCTTCCCTGTTTCCTTCTTTCTCTTTCTTTCTTTCTCTATCTTTTTCTTTGCTCCTTTCTTCCCTCCCTTCCCTTTTTCTTTCTCTTTCTCTTTCCTTCCTTCCTTCCCTTCTTTCTTTACTTTCTTACTTTTATTTTTACTTTCCTTCCTTCCTTTCCTCTTTCCCTCCTTCCTTCTCTTTCTTTCTTTCTCTATCTTTTTATTTCCTTCCTTCCTTCCCTCCCTTCCTTCCCTTTCTCTTTCTCTCTCTCTCTCTCTTTTTCTTTCTTTCTCTCTTTCTTTCTTTCAACTCTTCCTTACTTTTGGCACGCCTCCGTTCCTTCCCCCTCGTCTCTGCCATTCCCGAGGTGAGGAATGAGAGAAACCACAGGTGAGGTTGCGGATGAAGAGAAATCCTCTTCATCGCGCCCCCTTCTCTTTGGACACCCGGACGGTTCTTTGGGGTGGGGGGTGGGGGGGCGGGCGGGCGTCAATTCAAGGGATTCCCCAAATCCCAGCCCCTTCCTTTCTCCACGCCACATTCCCGTCCACACCTAACGCACACCAAGCAGGCCCGGCGCCCAGGAGGAAACCGGGCAATGTTTCCAAGGCTGCGGTGGTCTCCCAGCGCGGGTCTCTCCCCTCTTACTCCCCCCCCCAGGGAAGGCAAACCGGAGCGACCCCGACGGGGGATGCGTGGGAGAGCCCCCCTGTCTCCGTCCCCACCTGATGCTTTGAGGGGGTTCTTTGGCGGAAGGGGCAGGGGTCTTCTTTGCCTCCGGTGTGCGTGGGGGGGGAAGAGGCGCCCCCCCCGAGCCCATCTTCCCACCCTCCCCTCTTCCCACCCGCCCGTCCTGGCCCAACCGAGTTGCGCCCCCGCCCGGCCCCGCCAGCGCGCCCAGGTCGGGCAGGCACAACTACTCACGGACGGCCTCGGCGCGTCAGGTGCGAATCTCGCCCCTCCACAATGGAGCTGCCTCCTTTTTTTCCCCCTCTGTGCCAAGCGCCGGGCTGGAGCCAATTTAGATATGCTATAAATTAAGAGGTTGCCATGGCCACCGGCTCGCCATTGGCCGCCGCCCGCCCGACGTGGCGCCCCACGTCACCAAATCTGAATAAGGGTGCGCGAATTACTAAAGCCCGAAGACAAAGCTGGGCGATGGGAGCAGCGCAAAAGTGGAAGCCAGTCCCGGCCAGCCAGCGGCGCGCCGGCGAAGGAGGAGGGCACCGGCCGAGGACCACCGCCGCGCCGGGGCCTTGCCAGCCACCTCCCAGCCCCGCCGCCCCGGGGGACGCCCGGCCCGCTATGCCGCGCTGAAGCCCCCCGGGAAGCCCACCCAGGCCCAGGCCAGCGCCCGGGAGACGGAGGGGCCGAGCCGCGCAACCCGAGAGCGCCCAGAGGGAGAGCAGGAGGAGGAGGAGGAGGAGGAAGAAGAGGAGGCGGCGGCGGCGGCGGCCGCGGGCGGCGCAGCGGAGCGGCTGGGCGGCGCGGCCACCCCCCCTGTCCGGCCGCGGCGATGATGGTGCATTGCGCCGGGTGCGAGCGACCCATCCTGGACCGCTTCTTGCTCAACGTCCTGGACCGGGCCTGGCACATCAAGTGTGTGCAGTGCTGCGAGTGCAAATGCAACCTCACCGAGAAATGCTTCTCGCGGGAAGGCAAGCTCTACTGCAAGAACGACTTTTTCAGGTGAGGGGGGGGGTGTCTCCTCTTCACCCCCACCCATCCACCCACCCCGCCGATCGTCTCGGCTGCTTCCCCCGGCCTTCTTTTCCCTTTGAGCACCCCCAAGGAGGATTGCGTCCCCTCCCCCCGCTCCGGCCTTCTCCTCGCTGCGTGTCTTACTCTCTTAGGAGCCAGGTGCCCCTTCCTCCCCCCCCCCCCCGCTGACACCCTTCCCTCCTCGGGCCTCGATTTACCTCCTGTCAAGCTGGAAATGTCTCGCCTGCGTCCTCCGAGGCTGTGGCACCCGGATCCTTACCCGGAGGATGCTCCGAAGCAGCTTTGGGCAGCCAAATCTAACGCGGTGGCCTCTGGAGGGGCGGGGGGGTGGAGGAGGGGGGTCTGAGGAGGAAAAAAAAAGAAAAGAAAGGGGATTTACCTGGGGGGAAAGCTTAGGAGGAATGTGGCCCCTTTCCCAGGTGGTTCGCTGGGGCTTGCCACGCTGGCTTAGGAAGGCGTAAATTCCGCTGGATCCGATCGCGTTGGCCTCCCCGGTATCTCTGGATTTGCCATGCCCAAACGAGAGAGGGAGAGCGAGAAAGAGAGGGAGGGAGGGAGGGAGGGAGGGAAAGAGAGAAAGAGATAGGGAAAGAGGGAGGGGGAGAGAAAGAGAGGAGAGAAAGAGAGAGAGGGAGGGAGAGAGAGAGAGAGAGAGAGGGAGGGAGGGAAGGAGGGAGTTAGTCTATTTATACTATTATTACGAGATTACTCGACGGCAGAGGTTAAAACCAGGAGCATCCCTGCCACCTCAGCCCATATCTCCTTCCGCTCGTGAACCGGGACAACCAGGTTTGGCCAAACGGGGCCAAGCGAAAGGAAGAGAACACCTTTTCCTCCTCTCTCTCCCCCTCCCCCGCTTCCACACTTCCCGGGCCCGGCTGCCGGCGAGGCTACACCTGGCCCACTCGGCACCTTCCCTTCGGAGACGCGCGCAGCCTGAATTGGTTTCCTCTCGCCAAGGCTGGCAGGCTGACTCGCCGGTCCGTTCATCCCTCAAGGCTCAAGGGTGGGTGGGGGGCTTAGGAGCAGCCAAAGCTCTTAATTTAGGGAATTACGAGAGAGAGGGGGGGAGACAGATGAAAGAGGGAGAGAGAGAGAGAGGGAGAGGGAGGGAGGGAGAGAGAGAGAGAGAGAGATGGAGATGGAGAGAGAAAGAGGGAGGGAGAGAGAGAGAGATGGAGAGAGAGAGAGAGAGAGAGAGAGAGAGAGAGAGGGATGGAGATGGAGAGGCCGTCGTCGCTTCCCGCTGCGAGGTTATTCTTTTCTCCCACTGGCCTCACCTGCCTGCTTAATAACACGCGCGCGTTCCCCACTCCTTTCCCACTCGTGCAACGGAGGGGCCAGTGCACACAGGCCCCAAACTGTTGGGGTTTTTTTGTTTTTTGTTTTACCCCCACCCCGAGGACTCTTCTTGATATGAACGGGACCCCTTCCTCAGGAAGGTGTGCAACCGTAAAGATTGGGGGGGCGGCGTGTGTGTGTGTGTGTGTGTGTGTGTGTGTGTGTGTGTGTGTGTGTGTAAAGGAACCTTCTCCCGCGCCTACTTCTACAAATCTGTGGGGAGTGGGTGGGGATGGGGGAAAGTGGGGAAGGCCATTTGATTGTATTATTGTATTTTATTTTACTTTATTTTTTTTTAAAGCCGCTCCTGTGAAAAGAGGCTCTCTGGGGTTTTTTCAGCGCGCGCGCGCGGGGGGGGGGACCCCTGATTATAGATATGGTAATGAAGGCCCACGTCCTAATTGAAGGGGCCGGCTCGGAGGGCGAGCGGCTTTTCTTACTTAAATGCGTTTTGTTTTGCCAACAGCAGTCGAGAAAGAGAGAGGGGTGGGAGTGGGGGGGGCAATCGGCCGCTCCCTTTCCCCCCCCAACGACGCTGCAGTGAGACTCAGCCCAGCCGGAGGGGACGAACGTGGCCCACCCGCATTCTGCTTTTTGTTTTCGGAAGACAAACACCTTACACCACTTCACACACCCCCCCCAATCGCTACAATCCACAATTAAAGCCCATTTAAAAATGCAAAAGCCAAGCCTTTAGCGTTTTGGACTGTAATTGAGGTAACCCCCCCCCCCCGTTTAAGGGTGAGGAGCACGAAGATAGGGTGGGTGGGGGGCGAGCAAGGGGAGGGGGGGAATGCTGAGATCCGCGGGTGTTTGGGCCCCGGGCGGCGGCATATGAATAAGAGGAGGTTAAGCTGGCTTTGCACATGTAAACGGGCTCTAAGGACCATTCCGAATTCTTGGAACATCCCCCCCACACCCCCAATCTCCCTATATGTCTCTCCCTCCCCTTAAAAACCCCGTAAACGGCAGGGATCAAGGGCAAATAAGATGCAGACGGCTGTATTTCTCTTTTTTTTCCTTTTTGCCCATTTTTTTTAAACGTGCGGCCTGTATTTTTATTTTTTAATTTTAGGTAAAGGAAAAGATGCTTGATTTTGCGTATGTGTGTGTGTGGGGGGGGACAAATAGAGAGCCTGGATTTCCGCTTCTAGCTTTTGAGGATTGCTTTATATCCCCAGATCCGAGCGAGCAAACGAACAAGCCAAAAGACACCTCCGGGATTTTTTTATTTAAAAAAAAAACGGAATAAAATAAAATCTGCGCAGACTTCGGGTTTTTTTTTGTTTTGTTTTTTGTTTTGCGTTTTAGACGAAGAGAAGCGGGAGAGAAAAACGAATTTCTACCCAGGCTGCAGAAAACAACCTTCTTTTTTTTAAAAAAAAAAAAATGACACCACCACCCCCCAGTGAAAACCACAGGTCCAAAATGGGGTGCCTTTCTCGAGGAACCAGATCCGAATCCAGCCAGACGGATTATCAATGATTTTTTAAATGCAGAAGCGGGGGGGGGGAGTAAAATTTTGAGAAGCAAAGCGCCTTTTCGCCTCGGCTTCCTCGCGGAGCGCTTTCCTCTTGGATCAGGCCCCTTTCTAAAGAGGATTAAGCCCTTTTTCGTTATCGTTTATACATTAATGTTGCAATTTATACATTATATAATAACATAGATTTATAGAAAGTATAAATGAGAAAGCAGGACATAAAAACGCGCCCAATCCGTTCAGAATTTTTTTTTTTTTTACAGGTCGGATCGCGAAACGCGACCCTCGTTCTTATCCAATTGTTTCCTTTCCAAAGGGCAGAAATCGGAACCTTTTTTTTTAAAGAAGGGGGGAAGCGGGAAGGCAAAATGTTCCTTCGAGCCTCCCCCCCCTCCTTTTTTTTTCTTATTTCGCGGAATTGTTTTCTCTCTGGTTTATTTTATTTCATTCCCCCCCCCCATCAATGGCGCAGAAATCAGGATCGTCACGAAAAACACTGAAAAAGGGAGAGAGATTTTTGACTGGACGGGGGGGGGCGGGGGGAGAGGAGAGGTTTCTTGGCCGGAGTGAAAAGGGAACCGATCCAGCTGATCTGTTTCGAACAGGGAGGCGCAATTTGGGTGAGGGGGGGGGCTTTTTCGGGGGGGGGTGTATATGTGTGTGTGTGAGAGAGGGGGGAGACAAAACGAGAGAACTAGAGAGAATGAGAGAGAGAGAGAGAGAGAGAACTAGCGAGAATAATAGAAGGAATGAGAGGTAGAAAGAGAGAAAGAAAGAGGGAAACAAGAGAATTAGAGAGAATGATAGAGAGAGAGAAAGAGAGAGAGAAAGAGAGAACTAGCCAGAATGACAGGAGGAATGAGAGAGAGAAAGAGGGAAACAAGAGAACTAGAGACAATGAGAGAATAAGAGAGATTGAGAGAGAGAGAAAGAATGAGAGAGAAAGAGAGAGAGAAAACGAGAGAACTAGACAGATTGAGGGGGAATGAGAGAAAGAAAGAAAGGGAAAAATGAGAACTAGGGAGAATAAGAGAGAATGAGAGAGAGAATGAAAGAAAGAGAATGTGAGAGAATGAGAGAGAGAGAGAGAATTACAGAGAATGAGAGAGGGGGAACGAGAGAGAGAGAGAGAGAGAGAGAGAGAGAGAGAGAGAGAGAGAGAGAGAGAGAGAGAGAGAGCGCAAACTGCCCCCCTTTTCAAGACTATGGATCCACCTGGGCGCCCTGCAGATCCACATTCCCGGACATCCCCCCCATAGAAACCTGGCCTTTCTCCCCCCCCTCGCCCCCCCCCGCCCCACCAGCGGGCCGCCCTGCTGCTCCTTTCTCCATCCTCTGCCTCCCATCCCCGGATCCTGCTTTTATTATTTTTTTAATGGCTTCCTCTCCTTTTTTCCAGGAAGTTTGGGACGAAGTGCGCCGGCTGCGCGCAGGGCATCTCCCCCTCGGACCTGGTGCGGAAAGCCCGGAGCAAAGTCTTCCACCTGAACTGTTTCACCTGCATGGTGTGCAACAAGCAGCTCTCCACGGGCGAGGAACTGTACATCATCGACGAGAACAAGTTCGTCTGCAAGGAGGATTACCTGAGCTCGCCCAGTTTCAAAGAAGGCAGCCTGAACTCAGGTGAGCAGATGGCCTGGGCCGCTATCCCGCCCCTTTCCCCATCTCTGGCCCTGCCTCTGAGTTCGAATCCCGGGGCCAAGGGGAGGCGACTGTGATTGATTTGGGTTCTCCGCTTTTTTTCCCCTCCCTGCTTTGGGGTGGGGTGGGGACAAAACACCTCCATTTGCCCCAATGGAGACCACATTTATGTGGCCAAGCAAACATTATTTGCTCCACCTGTTTTTTGCCCCATTTGGCGACTTTTCCTGCCAGCGTTGTTAAGCGAATCACTGCTAAGTTAAGTTAGGAACCGGTTGTTAAGTGAATCTGGCTTCCCCATTGATTTTGCTTGCCAGAAGGTCGCATAAGGGGATCTTGTGACCCCCCCCCCAGAGATGGCAACTGTCATAAATACGAGTCAGTGGCCAAGTGTCTGAATTTTGATCGAGTGACCAAAAGGGGAGGCTGCAACAGTCGGTCCGTAAGTGTGGGAAACAATCATAAATCGCATTTTTTGGTGCTGTTGTAACTGTGAAACAGTCACTAAATGAACAGTTGGAGTCTTGGATTCTGCACTCCCCACCGTGAATAGTGTGGTCTCTAAATGAGTGATTTAAGAAGGGGGCTTGGATGGAGAGTGTCATAGGCCCGTCTCTGGATCTCGGCTAGATCTAAGATGGCTTGGCTGCTCTTATAAATCAGTGTTTCTCACTGTGGGTAGTTTGAAGATGCCTGGACTTCAACATCGTTTATAAATTATATTGCAATTTATAAATTAGCACAGTGGCTGGGGAAGTGGTGGGGGGCAGTTGAAGTCCACACCTTCTTCTGTTACAGATGGATTTAGTTGGCTCGCTAGCTCCATGTTGTGCCTTCCTTTCAGAAGCTTAAGGCAGTCAAGCCAACAGGTTAAGCTGACAGGTGGGGCCTGGGCCAAATCCCTGAGAGAAGATGGGTTTGGCATGAAACCCCCCCCCCGTGGGTTGTGTTGTTGTTGTTGTTGTTGGTTTCCCACAAAGCCTCACTGTTGAAGATGGTTAGGTAAATTTCTGAATAGGCAAGTATCCCTCAGCTTGTGCTGTAGGAAATGTTTCTGAAATGTGGTTTTCAGCTAAACAGGAGGACAGTAAATGTAATAGAAGAAGAGACACATTCCAAGTTTTTTTGGGGGGAGGCGAGAATAGGAGAAATCCTCTCCCCACTACAATCCTACAAGTCCTTCCTTCCTTCTTTCCCTCCCTCCCTCCCTCCCTTCTTTCCTTCCTTCCTTCCATCTTCATATTAAGCTTTTTAAGAATCCCATGCTATTTTCATTCAGCCGTGAAGTAGCAGGTTTTCCAAAGCCATCAGGAGCTTCTGTTTCATAGGAAGTTTCACTAACTTTCCAAGTGGAAAGGGACGACTGTGGCACGGGGGGGGGGGGAGGGAAGCAGAATTTCAGATGGCCAGTTCTGGGTTGGGGGGGCTCCTTCCCCTGGCTGTTGGCCAGAGTGTAGCCAAGACAATTGTGAGACGGGATCAGGTGCATTTCCAGCCTGCTCCATCTCCTTCTCTTTGTGCGTGCCTAATTTAGTGATGTGGGGAGAGAAATTGGGGTCTGGGAGCCCTGCAGATACCCTCACCATCTGCATGAAAAGGGTCTTCTCTTCATGGAACCTGCTCAGACCGTGGCATCTGCCAAACGCACTCTTCTCCCGGCTTTCTGCAAGCCAGATTTTCCTAACTTTCTCCCCACCAAATGGGGGCCACCCCACATCCTGTCCCCTTCAGCAAGTCCGGCATGCGAGAGGGGAGGGCAATGGGAGCTGTTCTCCTGCAAAAAGAGCCTGGGGGGAGGGGGCAGCCAAGGGTGGTCCCCACACAAGTGCATCTTCCTGCCATCAATCGAGAAGCAAGTTCAAGGGGGCTGCTGGCCTTGCTGAAGATGTGAAGGACCCAACTAAAAGGGGAGACTCCTTCCAGTTGTGCTTTGGCTTGTGGTGATTTCATGAATGTGTCCATGTAGTTTCCTTGGCAGAAATAATGGATGTGGTTTGCTATAGACTTGGTGGTCTCCCATACAAGACCTTCCTCCCCTCTTTCCCTCCCTCTTCATCACTTTCCTTTTCCTTCCTTCCTTTCTTTCCCACTGCCTCACTTTTCATCACTTTCATCTTTCTTTCTTTCTTTCTTTCTTTCTTTCTTTCTTTCTTTCTTTCTTCCTTCCTTCCTCCCTCCCTCCCTTTTCATCACTTTCATCTTCCTTTCTTCTTTCCCTCTCCCTTCTTCCCTTTTCTTCCTTCCTCCCTCCCTTCTTCCCTGCCTTTTCATCACTTTCATCTTCCTTCATTCCCTCCCTCCCTCTCTCTCCCTCCCTCCCTCCCCTCCTTCCCCTTCCTTCCTTCGTTCCTTCCTTCATTCATTCCTTCCTTCCGCATATTTCAAGTGGAGGAGAATGACATTTCCTCAACCAGACTGCCCAGCGCATGAGAATATACTTCCCATCATTAAGTTAGACAGCCTGGCTGAGATTCCTTGGATTGGTCGTCCAAAATCTCTCCAGAGCAGCAGCTGGCGATGGCTTTTCCAAATAGCTCAGTGAGTTGGCTGCTACCCTTGTGCTTCCAAGCCCTCCTTTTCCACAGCTTTATCTGTTTGGCTGATTCGTTAATGAATCAATTAATTGATTGCCTTCCCACTGCCTTTGGGCGCCTCTGTCCTCTCTAAGCAACTCCCCTCCTTTTATTTGACACAGGCAGACCCGTTTTCTTCCTGGATGCTTCTTCCCAAGAAACCTGAAAATCAACAGAGTAGGTTCATTCACAGAGAGCAAGATGGGGGCGGGGGGTTCCCATCATGGGAGAGCAGCTTTTTTGTGGGAGGTGGGGAGAGTCAAAGGGAAGGCCTGTTAGAAGGAAGACCTGTTGGTTGATGCTGTTTTCTCCCTTGCTTTGAAATGTCATAAGTTGGCTCCGTTGTATGTAAACTCTTCTTCTCTTTTCTGCTGAATGAGACCCAAGGTAGACTTTCTTCTGACTTCCCCATAATAGTGCTGGACAGAGTGTATCTCCTTTATCTCGGGCTCCCAAGAGAGACATGCTGTGTGTTTTTTTTTTCCCTCCTAGCAGATGTCTGTATAGTTCCTTCCTTGTCTTAGGCAGAACCTCACTAGACTAAAGCAGGCAACCTGTAGTAGTAGGAGGAGTGGAAGAATCTCGAGGTGGAGTTAAAAGAGAGGTCAGCCTGGGATCTGTACATAGTCACCATGAATTGAGAGGATTCCTGTGCGTAGGCCTTTTAGCAATGAATCAGTTGAATTGGAGAATATTTATAGCTCAGGGTTGAAGTGAGGAGTCCTTGGTGCTCTCCGAGGTTGGTGGTTTTCTTGCAGACATTTCATTATCCAAACTAGGTAACATCCTCAGTGCTAGCAACACTGAAGGAGGAAGGGTGCATTTATATAATGTATGTTGTTATTTGTGGTTTTTACTTGTGTGTAGTGTGCACTGTCAACAGCACTTAATTTACACAATGACAATAAAGATTCTACTCTATTCTACTCTACTCTATTCTACTCTACTCTACTCCACTCCACTCCACTCCATCCCATTCCTCATTATTCTATTCTATTCTATTCTATTCTATTCTATTCTATTCTATTCTATTCTATTCTATTCTATTCTAATTCTATTCTACTCTACTCTACTGTACTCTACTCTACTCCACTCCACTCCACTCCACTGTACTCTACTATACTCTTCTCTACTCTACTTCACTCCATCCCATTCCATTCCTCATTATTCTATTCTATTCTATTCTATTCTATTCTATTCTATTCTATTCTATTCTATTCTACTGTACTCTACTCCACTCCACTCCACTCCACTGTACTCTACTATACTCTTCTCTACTCTACTTCACTCCATCCCATTCCATTCCTCATTATTCTATTCTATTCTATTCTATTCTATTCTACTGTACTCTACTCTACTCCACTCCACTCCACTGTATTCTACTATACTCTTCTCTACTCTACTTCACTCCATCCCATTCCATTCCTCATTATTCTATTCTATTCTATTCTATTCTATTCTATTCTATTCTATTCTATTCTATTCTATTCTATTCTATTCTATTCTATTCTGGATCCCTCAATTGGATCTTTACACGTGGACCTGGCCTTTCATGCCTGACACTAACTACTATCCACATAAAGCATATACTCTGGGAACTCTTGAGGAGGAGCCATCTTCACCCTCATTCTCACACACAAACTATCTTAACTCAGGGGTGTCTTGCTCTTCCTGAATGCACTCCTTCCCTCCTAGGAATCCAGGCCACATTCCACCGCTTCTGGCTAAGGTCCCCCCATGACGCTACTTGCTCTTTCTTCCTCCCACCCTCTTGACCATTCTCCCTTTACCCCCCCAACAGTTTCTTCCTGTACCGATCGAAGTTTATCTCCGGATCTTCAGGACCCCATGCAGGATGATACAAAGGAGACAGACAATTCCACTTCCTCGGATAAAGAGACCACCAACAATGAAAATGAGGAGCAGAACTCTGGGACCAAAAGAAGAGGACCTCGGACCACTATCAAGGCCAAACAGCTGGAGACCCTCAAGGCGGCTTTTGCAGCCACCCCTAAACCCACCCGGCACATCCGGGAGCAGCTAGCTCAAGAGACGGGGCTCAACATGAGAGTCATCCAGGTAAGATCAAATATTTTGCTATCATAGAGTTTTGAAGGGGTCCAGTTGGAAAATGGCAAGACCACACTTGGAGTACTGCATCCAGTTCTGGTCATCGTGATCCCCCCACCCCCCAAAAACCAACAACCCTATTGAGACCCTAGAAAGAGTGCAGAGAAGAGCAGCAGAGATAATTAGGGACCCTAGATGAAGGTTGTGGGAACTGGGAATGTCTAATGAGCAGAAGAACTGGGAGTGATATGATAGCAGTCTTCCAATATTTAAGGGGCTGTCCAAGAAAAGAGGAGTCAAGCACTAGAAAGTAAGGAGATCCAGGCAGTTCATATGGATATAAACAATTATTGCAAGCTTAAGCTCTCTAACAAGAATCCGAACTACTAACAGTCAAAGCAATTTGTGCGGTAGATAAGGAATTCACGATGGGCTGGACTTAAATCTCTTGTGAGCGCAAAGGGACTCATGACTGATGATGCATTTGACCCCTCCCTCAGGCTCAGCCTGGGCATCTTCTACAGAGGGGGGGGGGAATCATCCAAAGAACCTGAGGGCAAGACAAGAAGTAATGAGTAGAAGCTTGTTAAAGAGAAATCCAACCTAGAATTGAGGAGCGATTTCCTGACAGTGAGAACAACTAACCAGTGGAACAGCTTGCCACCAGAAGTTGTGGATGCTTAATCATTGGAGGTTTTCAAGAAGAGACCGGACAATCATTTGTCCAGGATGGTAAAAGGCAGGGATGTCAAATTGTGGGCTGGATGTGTCATGAGGAAACCACGCGCACCCCATTGCCGGCAATCGGGAAAAAGTTCTGATATGTTGTGCGACGTCCCGAGTTTGACATGTCTGGTATAGGATATGCTCTCTGAGCAAGGAGTTGGACTAGAAGATCTCCAAGGTCCCTTCCAACTCTGTTATTCCGTATTCTATTCTATTCTGAATGATTGTTTACCATACTTTTACCAAGAGCCCTGGTGGTGCAGTGGTCAGAATGCAGTATTGCAGGCTAACTCTGCCCACAGCATGGCGTTCGATCCTGACCGGCTCAAGGTTGACTCAGCCTTCCATCCTTTTGAGGTCGGTAAAATGAGGACCCAGATTGTTGGTGGGGCAAGATGCTGACTCTGTAAACCACTTAGAGAGGAGCTGTAAAGCAGTATATAAGCGGCATTTAAGTCTAAATGCTATTGCTATCGCTTACCAAACATCTGCAAGAAAACAGCCAAGCTCAGAGAGCACCAAGGATCCCTCAGTTGGATCTTCCCATGAGGATCTGGTCTTTCACGCCTGACACGATCACCCCCATAAAGTATTTACTCTGTGAACTCTTAAGGAGAAGCCATCTAATAGATAATCTTTGGAGGGTTTTTTGGATTCTTTGTGGACATTTATCATAGCCCCAGAGGTTTTCTAATGCCTTTTAGAATTAAGTCTCCTCCATGTCCTTTCCAATTCTGCCTTTTTATCTACCAAAGCAGGGGCACACATTTCTACACCTTTTAGGTGATGCTATCACTTCTCACCATGGATATCTGGAAAGAATCTCCAGTCCTGAACCATCTCCAAGGACTTTTCTCCCCCCCACCCCTTCCACGAAAAGGAGAACCATCGTGAAATGTTGACTTTGTCAAGCTGTGGGCTTCTTTGGGCTCTTTTCCAGAATGATTTTTTTTTTATTTTTACAGACAGCCATCATCCTTCTTCATTACTGTCTTCTAGGAAATATTTTGAGCCCCTAAACTTTTGCTGCTTTAATTAAGAATGGGGTGTTAGGAAGTCAGCTTAACAAACACCAGAAGTTGCAGGAGTCACAGCCACCAGATCCCTTTTGGAATGGAGATTACTTTGACCAGATTTCTTCCCAATTTGCCAGTTGGCCAGTCTTTCCATTTTCTAAGAATCTGCTAATGAGAGAACTACATGAGTGTTTTCAGATTCAAAGCAATATGCTGCAAAAGTTAGTCCCTGATGGCTCAGAATGAGTTCTTCTCTGCCCTGAATCTTCCAAAATAAATCAGCTTTTCCTCTTGACTAGTACCCTTCACAGGTGGGAAACAACAGTTTCCATCCAACATGGGGAGTCTGGTGGGGAAGATCTCCAGATCTTCCAGATTCTTGGGTTCCTGGTCCGGTACGGAAGTTGCTATTTGTCTGAAGATCTTCTCAGCTCCATAGGCCAAGAAATCTGGTTGACCACCAACTCCAGTTCTTTTTTTAAAAAAAAAATAAAAATCTTCCATCTTTTCAAAATTCTCTTCTTTTGCTTGGCACCTCAACACGGGCCTTCTTGAAGAAAACTTCCACCTGGATTTCCCTGTTTGCCTAGGTTTAAATTAACTATGGACTAGGCAGGGGCTTACAAACATGGCAAATTTTAAGACTTGTGACTTCATTTCCCAGAATTCCCCAACCTGAATGATTGGCTGAAGAATTCTGGGAGCTGAGGTCCACAGGTCTTAAAAGTGGCCCATTTTGGAGACCTCTGGACTAGCCCAGTGTCTTAGGATTCACATACACCCCCAAATTAGTTCCACAGGCTGGGTTTAGCTCCCCAGTAACTGGTTTGTTGACGACTCAATGAATCTTGTGAACGCACACCCCACTTTCTTAAATCATTAGCTGGTGTGGAACTAAGCAGAGTGAAATTAATGTAAGACTAGCAAAGGGGAGTGAGAGACCCGGCTGGTATATTAAGTATTTTTTGAATCTTCTCCATTCGGAAAAAGAAATATCCTTTTTGAATGATCTCCACAGAGCTGCTCCCTGGGTCTTTTCTGATGAATAATCTTCTGTCTGGGAGGATTACGGCCGCATTCTCACCACGCACTTAACCCAGATCTTCAATTGATCCCTTTGCTGAGTTCCGCCAACCCCAACCACCAACTAACCCAATGGGAGGCATTGTCCAACCCCTCCCAGTTGTCACCTCCTTTCCCTCCACCGAGGCATTCGAGATTAACCCACCTTAGCTGGTTGCGTGAATACAACAATCTGCACAAAACAAGTGCAGTTGTGCGGATAGAAGACAATCTTTGTAGCTGAGGGTTGAGCTGTGGGGTCTTTGGTGCTCTCCGAGCTTGGATGTTTTCATGCAGACGTTTCATGACCCAACTTCATAACGTCATCAGTGCTAGGATGAAATGGGGTTTATGGGGGGAGGAAGAGGAGGAGGAGGGGAGGGGAGGGAGGACTGTGGGGGTCCTTGGTGCTCTCTGAGCTTGAATGTTTTCTTGCAGACTTAATAACATCAGTGCTAAGAGGGAGTGGGGATTGTGAGAGGAGGAGGACTATGGGGTCCTTGGATATTTTCTTGCAGACATTTTATTACCCAACTAGGTAACATCTTCAGTGCTAGGAGGAAATGGGGTTTGCAGAGTGGAGGAAGAGGAGCTTTGTAGGTTTTTTAATAAAGATCTTATTACTTTTTCCCCCCATAAACGTATGTTAATTTTTCCAATCAACGAGTTTTCTGGAGTTTGCTCTGCTAATACATGTTCAATTCCTAACCCTTCATTCTTTCCTCTAGCCAACAATAAAATAAGTCCCAAATTTGATAATAGTCTGTATCTTCTTTATCTTTCAACCTCATAGTTAATCTGTCCATCTCTGCACATTCCAATATTTTTCTGATTATTTCTTCTTCTGACAACAATCCTTCATTCTCCCAGTATTGTGCAAAAATGATTCTCGCTGCTGTAGTGATGTGTAAGATGAAATATAATTTCTGCTTATTAGTCTTTTCAGGCATAATACCTAGTTAAAAAAAAAAGTTCAATGTATTGGCTTAGCAAACTCCAGACAACTTTTGATTGGAAAAATTAACATATATTGATGAGACAAAAAAAATAATAAGAATGAAAAAAAAAAAGTTCAGGTTTAAACGCTCTCTGGCCTTGGATATTTTCTTGCAGCTATTTATTACCCAACTAGGTAACATCTTCAGTGCTAGGAGGAAATGGGGTTTGCCGAGTGGAGGAAGGGGAGGAGCTTTGTGGTTTTCTTGTAGACCTTTCACTACCATACTAGGCAACACCATCAGGGCACCCCGTTGCTTTCTAGAAGGATCCTTCTCACTCCCCCCCCCCCATTTTCCAATTGCACCTGCCTTTCCCTTCATCCCATTTTGGGTGCAGCCTGGTCCTGGGGATCTGGGATGGGTGTTGCATGTCTGCTCGGAGACCCTCCCCTTACCATCTCTCTCTCCCCCCTCCCCGGTCCCCAACAGGTTTGGTTCCAGAACCGGCGCTCTAAAGAGCGAAGAATGAAGCAGCTGAGCGCGCTGGGCGCCCGAAGACACGCGTTCTTCCGAAGCCCTCGGCGCATGCGCCCTCTGGGTGGCCGGCTGGATGAATCCGAGATGCTGGGCACGGCTCCTTACAGTTACTACGGAGGTAACTCGGTTTCTTCTCCTCCTCCTCCAAAGGGAGTTTGTTGGGTGTTTTTTTTGGGTCTGAATGTGCTGCTTCAAGGACGAGCTTCTTTTCTGGGGCTTATTTTCTCTTGCACTTAAGACTCCCGGGTCGTGGGAAAAGGTTACGTCTTGGTTTCCCAGTCAAGGTCTTAGTTTAGACGGCGAGCGTTTGAGGGGTTGGGTCCGGGCTAGGTTGACAGCGTACGCCCATCGTGGTTTGTTGGGTAGGCCGCCCTGGCTGGGCTCCCCGGCGTCGCAAAGCCCCTTGGACTCTGCGTCCGGAGATGCGGGCGGTGCGCGTGAGGTGGTCGGCCTCGAGCAAGGGTGCGCACGTGCACGTTGCACGTGTCCCCAGCCTTTGGGTTGGAAGCCTTCGGGCTGGAGAGTTCACGGGGAAGAGGGAGGCGAAGGTGCCGCTCGGCGGGTTTTTTCTCACTTGCTCCAAAATAAAAAGAAAACAAAAGCTTCTTGGTCCGCACGGAGGGGAGATTCCAAATCCGGAAAATTAACCTTTATTAGGAAAGTTTTGCGATGGATGGAAAAGGCAGCGTTTTCCCGTGAGAGTGTATTTTTCCATTTTTTTTTCCTTGTTTGCGTTTTTGGCCTTTGTTCCTTCTCTCTTTCTTTCTTTCTTTCTTTCTTTCTTTCTTTCTTTCTTTCTTTCTTTCTTTCTTCCTTCCTTCCTTCCTTCCTTCCTTCCTTCCTTCCTTCCTTTGTTTTCTTTTTCTTTCTTATTCTCTTTTTTCTTTCTTTCTTTCTTTCTCTTTCTTTTTTCCCTCCCTCCCTCCTTCCTTCCTTCGTTCCTTCCTTCCTTGTTTACCTCTCTCTCTCTATCTATCTCTTTCTTTCTTTCTCTGTTTTCTTTCTTTCTCTTTCTCTTTTTTTTCTTTCTTTCTTTCTTTCTTTCTTTCTTTCTTTCTTTCTCTTTCTTTCTTTCTTTTTTCCCTTCCTCCCTGCCTTCCTTCCTTCCTTTTCTTCCATGTTTACCTCCCTCTCTCTCTCTCTCTCTCTCTCTCTCTCTCTCTCTCTCTCTCTCTCTCCTTTCTTTCCACCTCTTTCAGACTGGGGTGTCTCCAATGACCCTTGGCCTGACCCTACCTGTTTGCGCGCTGCACCTTGTTTTTGTGGTTTTGTATTGAGTTGATCTCTGCAGGACACTCGTCAGAATAGGCCTCCTATTCAGTTGCTCCGAATCAATCGGAATGTCAGGACGTGCAATTGGACCACAAGGTTGCAAAACGGGAACAGGTTCCTTATGGCTTGGATAAGGAGTGAGGTTCCTGGAATGGGAGGTGTCTTTCAGCTGATGGAGTGGGTCCCCCCCCCCTTTTTGATAATGCCTAATTGCATTTGTGTAAGAATAACATCTATTTATATGGGGGGGGAGAGAGAGGGAAGAGAGAGAGGTATTTATTTTTAAATTGTGTATTATGTTACCATTAATATGTATACACAGCTATATCTCTAGTCCCGTGTTTCTGTGCTGTTGAGAGAGTAGGCAATATTTTTTGAGCATGAGTGTGGTAATTTGTGATTATTGATAAAGTCAGTTTCAATTATTAGCTACCACAGAAGTTTTCTCCAAACTGGTTCTTCAGGTTTTCCCACAGTGCCCTCATCCCCACTTGCATTCCCTCAGCTTCTCTTCACTTCCAATTTCCCAAAATTAAGAGTTTTCTCCAGAGAGTTGGGTCTTCACGCAATGCGTCCTAAGTAGAATAATTTAAACCTGGTCATTTGGGCCTCCAGTGAGGCCTCTGGCTTGATTTGTTCCACCGTCCATTTGTTTGTTTTCTTAACTGTCCACCCTATTCTCAGGAATCTTTTCCAACTCCAAAATTCAAAGGTGTCAATGGTCTTCCTGTCCTGCTTCTTTTAAAGTCCAACTTTTCACTTTCATGAAGCGTCCAAATGTCAGGATTCTGATTTTTTGTAGGCAGAGATACATCAGGGAATCTGAATGTCTTCCTGGCTATGCTACCAAGTGCAGGTCAATTCCATATTTCTGGGGTGCCGGTTCCTTTCCTGTGGATGGTTAATCCTAAGAGTCAGGAATTCTCCACCACTTTCATAGCTTCAAGGATTCTAAGGCTGGACCTGTCATTAGTTCAGTCTTCTTGATAGCTAATTTTATTCCCATTTTTTTTCCCCACTGTGCTCCTTGACTTTTACTGCTAAAGTAGATTGGGTTTCTAGATCTGGATATTGGCCTTAAAAAGGTGGCATGGGTACATGTGCAAAGCTGCAGCATAAGCGTGATTACAGATGTCCACTAAAATGTATTGTCAGGTGATTATTTTGCAAAGCAGTGCAGGGTAATAGGGCAGAAAGTTGCACATATTTTAAGTGTGAATTAAAAAGCCTCGTTAGCATGGTCAGCTTTGTTCATGGGCCTAGTAATGAATGAGTAGACCTTGGTAGGTCATTGCTTTCTGAACCATCCCCCCCCCCCCGTATGTGTTTTCACACACGCATTTCCAAATGCAGAATCTGTCTGGTTCTCTCTCTAATAGAATTAACTAGAGCCAGTTGCAGCAATTGTGCCAGCACATTCGCCCTGGTACGGAGGGGAACCCCCTTCTCTTATCTACCCCTCCCCACACCTGCATCCCACACCCCCAGCGTGGGGGGTCTGCCATTCAAGCCCCACCTTTTAAGACCCAGCACACAAGCTGGCTTTTCAATGAATTTAGGGAAGATTGATCGGCAGAAGCGCCTTTGATGTATTTCCTTCCTGTGTGTGTTGTGTGTGTGTGTGTGGTGGTGTTGGGGGGGGGAGAAATGGCGATTTTGTGGCTGTGTTCTTACAGGTTGAAATGGCCTAGCCAGTAAAGTTGTATGGAATTCAAGAGCAAAAAAAAAAAAAAAAAAAAGGTCTATAAGGAGCATTGTTCCTTAGAATCCAAACAAAGGGGGCAAAAATTAAAATCCTTTTGGAAAGCACAAATCTACCAAGATCTACTCAGAAGTAAATCCAGGAGAACCCCATGGGGGTTTACTCCCATGGAAGCAGGTATCCCTAGGGGTGTCGTAGCTTCTCACTGGGTCCAACTGTTCGGAAAATGGGCCTTACTTAGAAGAGTCAGTAAGCAAAGGGTTGGGTTTAAAGGCCCCAAATACATTGCCTCATAAGGCAGGTGGACGAGGATAATGGGAGCTGTAGTCTGAAGCGACTCAGAGAGCACCCCATCGGAGGGTTATTGGGGGGGGTGTTATCCTGGCTTGCTGTAGGGGATTTATCCACCCCAGGGGTCGAAATGGAGAATAAACCACATCTGTTGGGTCAGGGTCAGCTTCTCCAGTTGTGCATTAATACTGGGCTCATTCTGGGGTCTACGTATCGGGGATAAGCAGTGGGGGCTTCATGAGGGACCCCCGAGCTTGGGGTGTTTAAAAAAGGTCTGCTTTTTAATCCAATTTGCTCCACACAAAAGCTCCTGATCTTTTGCATCCCCCCCCACTTTCCAATCCCACTAAGCCAGTCTTCTCCCCCCCCAGCCCTCCTCCAAATGTGGTGTGTGGGTGCAACTCATTTCCTTTTTGTGGGGTGCAAATCAATTCTTTGTGGGGTGCAACTCCGTTCCTTTTTCTGGGGTGCAAATCAGCTGCTTTTTGTGGGGTGCAAATCTGTTCCTTTTGGGGGGGGCTGCAATTCAGGGGAGCCTCTCCCATCACTCACCCCCTTCTCTGCTCTCTTCCCCCCCCTTTCCCCCCTCCCTGCAGATTACCAAGGCGATTACTACGGGCCCGGGAGCAACTACGACTTTTTCTCGCATGGCCCCCCCTCACAGGCACAGTCGCCGGCCGACTCCAGCTACATCCCGACCTCGGGGGCCAGCTCCACCCCACTCGGGCCCCTGGACGCCCCCTTGGCCGGACATCATACCTCGGAGAACCAAAGGTACACGGATATGATCTCCCACTCCGACACGCCCAGCCCGGAGCCGGGGCTGCCCGGCTCGCTGCACCCCATCCCGGGCGAGGTCTTCAGCGGGGGTCCCAGCCCCCCCTTCCCCATGTCGGGGTACAGCGGGCCCCTTTCGCATTCCAACCAGGAGCTCAGCGAAGCGGCTGTGTGGTAGAGCGCCCAGGGGGGCAGGGGGGGACGCCGTGGGGCTCCAGGCCCCTCCTCCAAGCCCTAACTCGAACCCAGAGCCCCCTTCCCACCAGGGAGAAGGGCTGAGGCCATCCCGCTTCCCTCGGAGCCGCTCCAGGACCACGCTGGCCCGCTGCCTTGCCCCAAGTGGGCCCAGGGGAGACGCTGTGAAGCCCGGGGAAGGGCCGCCAGCTGCCAACCTCCAGCTCCACCACTCTTTGGACCAAAGTAGGATTCGCTTCTGGTTTCCGCAGACTGGAGGATGGGGATTGGAGGAACGGGAGGGGGTTTCACTTCCACCCACCCACCCACCCACCCAGGATAGTGTCTTGGGTTCGGTTTTTAGTGTTCCTTTTTTTTTGTTTTTACGAAAAGGGGGGAAATGAAGAAACACACAAACAGACACACAAACGCGCACACACACACAAAAAAGCAAGTTGGAATTTGGTTCACTTTGTTTTCCTTTCTTCGGATTCGGACCCAACAGGAAAAAAAAAGATGAGAAAGAGAATGGATTTCTTTTCATCAGAAGGCTGGTTTTGATTGACAGAGCAAAGAGGGGAGGGAGGGGGGAGCTGGAGAGAGAGTTGTTGGGTGTTTTTTTTTTGCTGGTGATGTGGCGCCCCCTGGTGGTCGGTGCTTGGAACGACACACCGGACTTCTTAAAAACACCTCCAGGTGGATTGGCGAGAGAGGGTGTTTTCGTTTTCCTTTGGTTGAATTAATTAATTAATATTATTCTAATATTCTTATTTTTATTGGGGAGGGGAGGAAACACCCCCAACACCCTCCCCACACACACCCCAACGACCAATAACAGCAAAACATTTTCAAAAAAGAAGAGAAAAGCAACTCATTTGAGGATGGTGAGGACCCTTGCACCGAACTTTGCTGCGAGGCTGTTTAAGGATGTATCATAGGGTTTTTTGCTCCTACTTTCTTTATTTTGTATAAAGAAGAAACAAATAAAGTATGTTTTTGTGTTTACTGATCATTTATTCTATCGAGGATCTCCAGGGCCAAAGTGGCCCTGAACGAAAAGGATGCATGCCGAATTGGTATGAGAAATGACAAAAATAGCCGTATCTAAATAATAACCAAAGCAAATTACAATTTTTGAGGCTGTGGTTTCTCTTGAGAAAATATCCGGATTGAATGCAAGAAAAAATGGAATCGAATCTTTAATACTGTCACAAACCAGCATAAAGGGGTCAAGTGTAAAGACTTGTGGACTTCAACTCCCAGAATTCCTCAACCAGCCACGGGAGTTAAGTCTCCAGTGATGGAGCACCCACAGGTCTTGAAGGCAAGCCGTCCCCTGGTTAATTTTTCTCACTGTTAAGAAAGTTCTAGACTGCTTCTCTCCTTGATCAGTTTCCATCCATTGCTGCTTGTCCTGCCTTTAGGGGCTTTGGAGAATAATTGGGTTGCAAGGGACCTTGGAGGTCCTCTAGTCCAGCCCCCTGCTCAAGCAGGAGACCCAATACCATCTCAGACAAGTGGCTGTCCAGTCTCTTCTTAAAATCCTCCAGTGATGGAGCACCCACCAATTCTGAAGGCAGGCCATTATTAACCGGGGAATCTTTGCTGCTGTGGAAAATTTACTGTTGGGATCCTAA
Source organism: Crotalus tigris (assembly GCF_016545835.1). NCBI lineage: Eukaryota > Metazoa > Chordata > Lepidosauria > Squamata > Viperidae > Crotalus > Crotalus tigris. Next base: position 1,473,173 of record NW_024100632.1, read on the forward strand.
ACCGATCGCATCCCATTTTCAAAACGTCATATTGTGGGCTGCCTGGAGCCAGCATCCGGATCGATCTCTCAAATCAAACATGACCCACTCAAAAAGGAATTGCCGATTCCGGATTCAACTAATCCAACCCCAAATCAAATATTAACACCTCCCACCTTTGCCCCCAAGCAGTTTATTTATTTATGAGACTTATATACCGCTTTAAGTGCAAGCACTCTCTAAGCGGTGTACACCAGTAAGCAATGTATATATATATATATTTACATTGCCCCCAACAATCTGGGTCCTCATTTTACCTACCCCAGAAGGATGGAAGGCTGAGTCAACCTTGAACCGGTGAGATTTGAACTGCTGACCTGCTGAACACGGTGAGCTAAAGTGGCCTGCAGTAGTGCACCCTAACTGCTGTGCCACCTCGGCTCAGTTCGTGGTTATTTTCAAGCTTTTCCATCGGAACGGTTCTCTTAAGGCCCCCCCCCAAGCCAAAGGCATTGGTGTTGACGGGAGAGGAACTGCCATAATTAAAAATAATTATGACAATAATGCAGGCAGACACTAGCAAATAAGTGAGTCTAAGTTGGCACACTTGCTAATTGCAGTGCAGAGTCTCCGTCAAAACAAGGCAACTCTGGATAAACATTGATGGGGCTAAATAATCACTGGATGCAAACAATGCAGGAGTTGCCTCTGGGAGACGAGAGAGCTGCCGTTGAAAGAGATGGAAAGAAACGTAAATCAAAATTTAAATAAGTCTGGTAAGGAAGGCTCCAGTAGGAGACATAAAGAGGAAGGAGGCAACTTTCCCCACATCCAATTATCGTTTCCCAATTGTCCTGTGGTGAGATGGGCGACGGATAAATTTAATACATGCAGTTAGTTGACTGACAGCTGTCCATTTGGCACACGTACAACTGTTGCGGCACCCTCCCCCAGGTCTGTTTGCATTTGCTGTTTATTTTTGGAGAAATTGCAAAACCGGAGGCCAACAAGTTGGTATTTCCTCATTTGGTTTGTAGAGGTTTTTATTATTCCATTTTGCTGCACGTATCACACAAGGCCTTTCGTTTTTGCAAGAATAATTTCAATGATGAATCTAGCAAGCAAATTAATAGATTAATGTTTCATGGATTTTATTTTCCTTTTCTTTCCTTCCTTCCTTCCTTCCTTCCTTCCTTCCTTCCTTCCTTCCTTCCTCCCTCCCTTCCTCCTCCTTTCTCTCTCTCTCTCTCCCCTACTCTTCCTCTCCTCTCTCTCTCTGCTACTCTTCCTCTCCTCTCTGTCTCTCTGCTACTCTTCCTCTCCTTCTCTCTCTCTGCTACTCTTCCTCTCCTTCTCTCTCTCTGCTACTCTTCCTCTCCTCTCTCTCTCTCTCATATGATCAGTTTACTTTCATCAATGTAGTCTACGCTAATGGTTATTTTTTAACGCGCAACCCCTGAAATATGTTTTGCTTCTTTCTTTCTTATACTGTACATCATTAGCACTATAACAATAATAAGGAAAAAGAAGGGGAGGGGGAGGAAACCCAGCACATTCACTCTATGAATTCAGTCATGATTCATTTTATTTATTTCTCTTGATTATGAAAGCTTCTGCAACACTTCGATGGTGAAACTGCTTGGAGTTAATAAAACCAAGGGTGTCCGGTTGATCTCTCGGGCTTCCATTGCATCACAGTAAGGAGGTCAGCTGTAGCTGTAGGGAGTCTGCTGAACTGCACTGATTGTTGCTGGCTGGGACAGCTGCGAGGAGTAATCCTGTAGTACAGTTAGTCCCCTGACTAACCACGTTTCACTTCGTCGCCATTCAAAGTTACAACGGCACTTAAAAAACGGACTTAGGACCGTTTTTCACAGTGGTGACCTTTGCGGGCGTCCTCAGGGCCACGTGATCAAAATTCAGACGCTTGGAAACTGACTCGCACTTAACGACGCTCACAAGGTGTGCCAGGGTCACGTGTGATCCCCTTCCGACGAGCAAAAGCCAATAGAGGAAGCCAGATTCACCTGCAACTTTAACAGCTGCAGGGATTTGCTTAACAGGCGCGGCAAATCAGGTCATAAAATGGGGCACAATTCACTTAAGCACCTAGCGGGAGAAAACGTGGGGTCCGTTGTGGGCGAAAGCCGAGGACTGCTGTCCCGAAAAGGGCTCTGATTAAGCATCTAACTACCGGCGTGGTTGGTAATCAGGGGCGCCTAAACAAGGAGCCCACCAGAAGCTTCATTTCATGCCCAGGTGCTTCTTCATAGCCTGGAGACCCCGCAGGCTGATGCCGCTCCCCCCACACACGATGAGGACTATGGACTCCAAGGCCTGGCTTAGCCTTCCCTCTTTCTGCAGCTGCTGTAGGTAGCCTGAATATAGGAGGGCTAGTGAGGCACCACAAGCCGGTTCCACCAACATCCGTTCATCATCTGAGAAAGAGACAAGAAGCAACTGGTCAGCCGGTCAGAAGCAGAGAATGGGATGGCAGCCAATCAGAAAAGCAGAAAGAATGGGGCCAGCCAGGAATCCAGAAGCAAGGGAGGTCTGAATTGGAGAAGGACCTTCAGAGGTTCTAAGCTGGCTCTCCTGCCTGCTTTGTAGAATTGAGGGGTATGTCCTGTTTTATTCATCAGATTAGAGCTGGGAGGAGCCTTAGAGGTCATCTAGTCCAACCCTTTGCTCAAGCAGGAGACCTTGTACCCTTTCAGACAAGTGGTTGTCCAATCTCTTCTGGAAAACCTCCAGTATCGGAGCACCCACAACTTCTGGTGGCAAGCTGTTCCACTGGTTAATTGTTCTCACTGTTAGGAAGTTTCTCCTTAATTCCAGGTTGCTTCCCTCCTTGATTCTAGTCTTCTACTCAAAGGGGTGTCCAGCTGGAAGAATGTCAGACCGAATCTTGCCAGGCTAAAGCTACAGCTTTCTAACCCAGTGTTTCCCAACCTTTTGCAACTTTAAGACTTGTGGATTTCAAGTCCCAGAATTGCCCAGCCAGTCGTAAGTCAAGGACTACTTGTCATTCGGAAAGAAGTCCCAACAGTGCTTTTTTTCCAAAGGCAAGTGGACTTTGTTTTTTCCTTGAAGACCATTTGGCTTCTCATCCAAGAAGCTTCTTCAGTTCTGCTGAAGAACTGAAGCAGCTTCTTGGATGAGAAGCGAAACGTCTTCAAGGAAAAAAACAAAGTCCATTTGTCTTTGGGAAATGAAGGTCTGGACATGTTCATGGAGTCAACCACAGGAGATGCGCAATGAATTCTCTAGAGTTGTGTCTCTCTCTTTTCAGGACTCGAAACAACCACCCAACCTCCTGCTCCATCTTTCAAGGTCAACCTCCGAAACTCACCCAGAAACTGCTCCACAGCTTCCACAGCTTCCACGTCCTCCAAAACGTGAGAGATGATTGGACATTCCTTGGTACAATCTAGGGCCCTCTGAGCCACCGTCTTAGCCCCAAGGCACTTGGCCACACTGCAGAATGATGAATAACAACAACAACAAAAAAAAAAAACCCGGGTAGAAAAGATCAGCTATCAAAGGAAGGCGGTGGAGTTACCCTACAGTTTCTTCACAGATGTATTTCGCTGTATTTCCCCCCCCCCACACACACTTGTGTCACAAATCAGGTTTACAATTTGGAATAAGAATGTAAAATCCTGACTGATCCATCACAGGCTAAGAAGGAAAGAGAATGGGTGGAGCTTCTGTTTTGATAATACAATAGAGGGAGGGAGGGAGGGAGGGAGGGAGGGAGGGAGGGAGGGAGGGAGGGAGGAAAAGAAAAAAGAGGGAAGGAAGGAAAGAAGATGAAAGTGATGAAAAGGGAGGGAAGAAGGAAGGAAGGAAGAAAAAGAAAGAAAAGAAGAGAGGGAAGGAAGATGACAGGAAAGAAGGAAAGAAGATGAAAGTGATGAAAAGGGAGGGAAGAAAGAAGAAAAGAAAGTGATGGGAGGGAGGAAAGAAGATGAAAGTGATGAAAAGGGAGGAAGGAAGGAACGAAGGAAGGAAGCAAAGAAGATGAAAGTGATGAAAAGGAAGGAACGAAGGAAGGAAGCAAAGAAGATGAAAGTGATGAAAAGGGAGGAAGGAAGGAAGGAAGCAAAGAAGATGAAAGTGATGAAAAGGGAGGAAGCAAGCAAGCAAGCAAAAAAGATGAAAGTGATGGAAACGAGGGAGGGAGGGAGGGAGGACTCTTCTACAGCCTTGTAGTGAAGTTCAACTCCAGACCAGGACGTACCTGGTGATATCGGGCAAAGTGACCAGCTGGCCAGCCTGGATGGCTGCATTAAAACTCTCAGCTCCTCTGGTCTCCACAGCAATGATGGGGACATCCGACCAGCCCACTTCCTGCAGGCCGGAGACCACTCCAGCCAGAAGACCCCCACCTCCCACCGACAGCACAATGGCTCCCGGCCGGGTCACTAGGGCGCCCTTCAGCTCCTTGACGATGCTGCTGTGTCCTTTCCTGCAAGGAGAGGGGGGGGGGCCGGGTCATCCGAGCCACTCCCCAAAGTTGCCTTGGGGGCAGGAGGTCTGTTCCAGACTGAGGGCAAAGCTAGCGCAGTCATTTAAGTCACGTTGATTTATTTATTAGATTTTTAGTTACTTTTTTGAATAGTTGAAAAGCATCTCCAATGCAACCTCGACTTAACAGCCGTTCGTTTAGTGACCGTTCAAAGGGACAACAGCCTTGAAAAAAGGCACCCATGACCCTTTTCCACACTTAACGACTGTTGCGGTATCCCCACGGTCCCGTGATCGGAATTCAGAGGCTTGGCAACTGGCATGTACTTATGACGGTCTCAGTGCATTGACTCACGGGATCCCCTTTTGCGACAATTTCTGACAAATTCAGCCGGGAAGCCGGAGTCACTCAACAACCCCGTCGCTAATTTAAGAACCACAGTGATTCCCTTAGGAGGTTATAACATGGGGCAAAACCCCCTCCCCAAATGTCTCAGTGACAGAAATGGGTCAATGGTAGTCGTAAGTTGAGGACTCCTTTCTCTTCCAAAAGTTGAATGGCCTAGAACTCAGGAGAAACTTCCTGACAGTTAGAACAATTAACCAATGGAATTACCTGCCTCCAGAAGCGGTGAATGCTCCAACACTGGAAGTTTTTAAGAAGAAACTGGACACCATCTGTCTGAAATGGGATAGGGTTTCCTGCCTGAGCAGCGGGTGGGACTAGATGACCTCCAAGCTCCCTTCAACTTTATTATTATTATTATTATAGACGTGAACCTCACGTCAACTGAACATTCAAATTGACTGGCACTAATGGTTGACACCATTATCATTATTATTATTATTATTATTATTATTATTATTATTATTATTATTATTATCATCAGCAGCAGCAGCATCCTCATCATCATCATCTTGGAATAGATTTCTTACCAGACTAGTGGGTGGTCAAAAGGATGGATATTGACCCAACCGTCGGTCTTAGCTAGCACCATCGCTCGCTCATTAGCATCGTCCCAGACCTGCCAGGATGACCAATAGGGAAAACTCGAATTCAGTGGAAAGCAGTATAAAATCAAGAAGCATGACATCCCCTAAATCAGGGGTCCCCAACCCCCAGTCTGTGGCCGCAGCATGCCAGCAACTGGTCCATGCAAACAAGCGAAGCCCCGTCCGTGGGATGCAGGCAGCCCACGAAACCACGTCCCCCTCCGGTCCGTGGAAGAATCTTTCTCCACGGAACCAGTCCCTGGTGCCCCAAAGGTTGGGGAAGGAACTCTGCCTTAAACAATCCTGTGCGGTGAATCGGGCTGGAAAGGGTTAGGCTGGGTTAGGCTGAGGGAGTAGAGTAGAGTAGGAGTAGAATACAACAGAGTAGAGTAGAGTAGAGTAGAGTAGAATAGAATTACAGAATAGAATAGAATTACAGAATAGAATAGAATAGAATAGAATAGACAATAGAATAGAATAGAAAACAATAGAATACAATAGAATTACAGAATAGAATAGAATTACAGAATAAAATTACAGAATAGAATAGAATAGAATTACAGAATAAAATTACAGAATAGAATAGAATTACAGAATAGAATAGAGAATAGAATAGAGCTGGAATTCAGATCCTTTGTTTCTAACATTTAAAAAATGAGAGGCATTTGAGCCTCTGCAGTCTTCTGAATTTTTCTTCCCCGTAGCAGCCCGAAGCCCTTCCTTAATTCTGGGATATTTTTAATTTCTCCCCCTTTTTACCTTCCCAAAGATTTCCACGTTTGCTCCGTACTGCTCGAGCCTCTTTATCGTTGACTCCGTGGCGCTTTGGGGCACGACGATTGTGGCGGGCACCCCCAGTTCCCTGGCTGCGTAGGCTGCAGCCAGACCAGCATTTCCACCTGTAAGGATTTGGAGGAGCAGGAGGAGGAGAGGGAAAATTGCTTTCTATGGGACTCTCAGGGGCTTTGTCAAGAGGCAAGGGGGCTTCCCTTGTTTTTCCTTGAAGGCGTTTCGCTTCTCATTCAGGAAGCTTCTCCCATTCTGATGGAATGGTGGGGAGGCGGGGGGGGGATGGAAGGATCTACAGCTGGTCCTTGACTTATAACCGTCTGTTTAGGGACCGTTCGACCACAATCAAGCCTGACATTTCTGTTGCTTTTGTGAAGTGAATTGCCCCATTTTACGACCTTCCCTGCCCCCGTTGTTAAATGAATCACTGCAGTTGTTAAGTTGTAACACGGTTGTTAAGTGAATCCCACTTCCCTTGTCAGACGGTCGCAAAAGGGGGTCAGGTGACCCTGGGATGCTGCGACCGTCATAAATAGGAGTCTGTTGCTGAGCATTTGAATTTTGACCCCATGCTATAACGGCCGTAGGTGTGAAAAATGGTCGTAAGTCTTTTTTTTTCAATGCCGTTGTAACTTTGAACGGTTACTAAGTGAACGGTTGTAATATGAGGACCACCTGTATGCCCAAGACGGACAATATCTTTCAGGTTCGCAAGAAATGGGTGTATTTTGCAATAATATTTGGAGCAAGACTGCCCTTGTGTACACGCCAGAAGGCTTAAGATAGGAAAGCAACCAGCAGCTCATCCATCCAGGAGTTTCTGTTCCAGATGTGCAGAAAGACCAGGGAAACAGAGCAACTGTTTACCTGAGGAACAGACCAGGTGTTGACAGCCCTCCTTAGACATCTGAAATAAAAAGCAGATTTGTGTGTGTGTATGTGTGTGTGTATGAAGAGGTGCAAAGCAAAACAGGTGCAAACGAAAACCAGAAGCGGCTTCCCTTCCGTGCTGTGGTTCTTCCAAAGGTCCCACCTGCATCTCACCTGTTTCCAGTGTGCAGGTGAGCATCTCCCACTTCCTCTCGCCTCCCCCCCTCTGTTGAAAAAAAAAAGGCACCCCCAAAAACCAGCGATTTGGAGACCAGGTCGGAAGCGCCTCAGGGCGTCCCCGCAACCCGTTTGCAAATGCAGGAAGTCCTTGACGTATAGCAACAATTGGGCCCCAAATTTATGTCAATCAGCGAGACTTTTGTTAAAGCGAGTTTTGCCCCGTTTTGCGAACATTCTTGCTGCAGTTGTGAAGTGGATCATTGCTAGTAACATCATAGTTTGGGGCATCTGCCTTTCCCGTGGACTTGGTTTGTCAGAAGGTCGCAAAATGGGATCACGTGACACACACACACACACACACCCGCGGGGACAGTGCGACCATCCTAAATGCGAGTCAGTTGCCAAGCGTCGGGATTTTGATCACGGAACCTCAGGAATGTGGCAACAGTCGTAAGTGTGAAAAAAACGGTCACTAAATGAACTGTTGTAAGTTGAGGACTTCTTGTATACAACTCTCCCCGGTCACATATGGTTGTGACAAGTGCCGGGGACATTCCCTGTTGTCCACAAAGCTTACCTGTCTTGCCTCAGCCACTCACCTGTTGGCAAAAGTAGCCAATACCTCGGATTTTGAAGGAGTTGGTTGGCTGGACATTTTCCAGCTTCATGTAGACTTTGGTTCCAGCGGCTTGGGAAAGAGCCACACTTTCCAACAACGGCGTCTCGGTGTGAAAGGGCCTTTCGACACCCCCATCAGGCAGGGTCTCCATGGGGGGGGACACGGGGGCCAGATATATTAACTATATGAAAAAAAAAAAAGTCTGGTAGATCAGGCCCCGGGTCCCTCAAAAGCTCCGCATTCTTTCGGATTAAGGCTTAATGAACGGTTAACTGATCTGGCTCCTCTTTTCTATCATCTCCTTCTAAGTTTTGTGTACAATAATAATATGTATTGTGTACAGCGTATCGTACGGTGGCGTTTTGTTCCTTTGCTATTGTTATATTTACGTTTTCATTTTTTTCCCCTCCCATTTGGTTGTTGTAAGCCACCCAGAGTGGCCCAACAGCGAGACGGCAGCAAATAAATTTAGCAAATAAATTAGAAAGGAAGGAAAGAAGGAAGGGAGGGAGGGAGGGAGGGAGGAAGGGAAAGAAAGACAGACAGACAGAAAAGAAAGGCAGACAGACAGAAAAAGAAAGAAAAAGAGAAGGAAGAAAGGAAAGGAAGGAAAGAGAAAAAAAAGAAAGAAAGAGAAAGAAAGGAAAGCAAGCAAGAAAGAAAGAAAAGATCAAATTCCAGCCCAGGAGAGTTGGTTTTTCCCCAAACTCCAAACCTTCCCAACATCCACCACCAGACCCTCGCTGGGTTTCAGGCCTCCTCCAGAAACCTTACCTCGTTCCTCAAGACCAGTTCTTTGTCTCTCTTCCTCCAAAGAAGAAGACTCTGTCCTCTGAGCAAAGTTTAGAAATGGAGGAGGGAGGCGGAAAAATGCCAAGGATGACGCTGGAGGCTGCTGCTGTGTGTGTGGGGTGTGTGTGTGCTGTTGTGTGTGAAAGAGAGGACGAGATTGTGAAAGGCCGTTGCGTTAGCAATCCCTCGGAGACCTGGAACTCTTTAATCTTCAGTTGATATGACATGTTGCCTTCTCAAGGATTTGCAGGGAAAATTAAACTGGGGAGGGAGGAGAGTTATTTAGCATACTTCTTTATTTTCTCTCTTCACTAATTATTTTTTCAAAAAGAAAAGAGGGTGAGGGAGACTGAAGCGTAAGATGAACCAAGAACTGGGTAAGTCTAGTCTTATGAAGAGAAGGACTAGGGGAGATGGGATAGCAGTCTTCCAATGCTTGAGCAGGGGGCTGGGCTGGACTAGAAGACCTCCAGGGTCCCTTCCAGATTCTACTCTACTCTACTCTACTCTACTCTACTCTACTCTACTCTACTCTACTCTACTCTACTCTACTCTTATTATTATTTGAGGGGCTGTCTCCGAAGCATCCGAAGGACTTTGTAACTTTTCATATCTCTCCACCTCTTGCCTTTTGCTGTGGTGTTGTAGCATCTGTTGTGGATGTCACAATTGTTGGAACTTGACCCTTCACCCATTCCTACCCAGAGGGAGAAAAATTCTGGAATTCCTTTGCAATTCTGAGAATCGGACATGGAGAGGACGGTCTTCGGTGTTTCTGGGGCTGTGTCAACCACGTTTTCGGAGGCCCTTTAAGCACCTGTGAAGATCTCCCCCCCACACACACTTAGATCTCTGTTGGGGCACAGTCCCTCCTATATAATCCAACCTAATGTGATTGGCTAAAAGGTGGGTAATTCAAACTAACGTGATTGGCCCTCTACTTCCTCTATCAAGTGCAGGAAAAATTGGGAAGTCCGCTTAAACTGAATGCAAAGGTTTAGTGCAAGCTCTTGCTCTCTACAAGAATCTGAGCTACTAAAGGTTAAAGCAAATTAGTGGTAGATAAGAGATCTCTTGTGAGCATGCAGGGACTTGAAACTGATGACACATTTGACACCTCCCTCAGGCTCAGCCTGGTCATCTCCAAAATCAGGTTTATTTCATGCTAACGTTAAACCAGAATCTGAACTACTAACGGTCAAAGCAAATCGGCGGTAGAGAAGAGTCAGCAGAATTCAAGGAGGGCTGGACTCAGATCTCTTGTGAGCACACGGAGATTCAAGACCAGTGACACGTTTGACCCCCCTCCCTCAGGCTCAGCTTAGTCATCCTCTCCTGATCATTTTTTCCCCCCAATCAAGTTTAAAAGTAGCAGTCTCAACTACCCAGAATTACAGATAGTCCTCAACTTACAATTGTCCGTTTAGTGACTATTTAAAGTTAGAGCAGCGTTGGGAAAAAAAGTGACTTACAATCAGTCCTTGCCCTTAAGACTGCTGGAGCGCACCCACTGTCACACCATCAACATTCAGACAATTTTCAACTGGCACGTATTTACCAAGCATCTCGGGGTCACATGACCACCACCCCCGTTTGCAACCTTCCCAGCTGTCTTCCCACAAGGAAAATCCACGGGGAGGGGGGGGAGGAAGCCGGATTCTCTTAGTGACCATGGGATTCCCTTAGCCACTGCTGCAACCTGCTGAACAACTTTGTCGAAAAGGTCGTAAAATGAGGCCTGACTCACGTCTACAACCACCTAAGGTTAGCGACGGAAATTCTGGTCCCCGTTGGAAGGAGTTCCAATTCACAAAGCAAGCCTTATGACCATTGCACACGCGCGCACACACACACACACACACTTGAGCAGGGGGCTGGACTAGAAGACCTCCAAGGTCCCTTCCAGCTGTATTCTGATCGATTTTTTGTTGTTGTCCATCTCTTCTTCAACGGCATCTGATCAGAACTGGCTGGTCATTTTTCAGAAAGCTGATGAGCCTGCCTATTCAGGAGCACTTGCTCTGATCCACAAGATCCAGAAAAGCAGAGTCTCTGGTTCTCTCCCGTCTGCTGTAAAAGCTCTCCAGAAAGATGCACAAGCCGTGATGTTGTGATCCTTTGGTACAACTTTCTTCTTTCTTTTCCCTGTGTGCAGTTGTTCTTTTTTCAAAAGCCGATGGCGCAGAAACTTTTAAATAAAACGAAGGAGGCAGAGGAGGGGGAGACCTGGGAAAGGGTGGATGGATACAGGGGGGGGGGGTGTCCACGAAGCTGACAGCTGTGAATAGAGTTCGTTTTGCTTATTGATTTACTTGGATTGGAGGGGGGGGGGAGAGGTTTTCCCGATCTCGCTCTCCATCCGGATCCAGCCACCCGACCTGGTTTGAGCCGGTTTTGGTCAGAGTGAAGGGTCCTTTTGTCTTTTCAGCCCCCTCCCCTGCCTGCCTGCCCCCCCTCCTCGCCCTCCACAAACCAGCCAACGAGGCCAGGCCATCTCCCCTTTTGGAATTGAAATGACAGAAGTGGGCTGCAAACCCTCCCTTAACCTCACCAACCCTCATCCTTTTTGCTCTTTTTTTTTTTTTTCCCTCCAGCTGGAATTTTGGGTTTGGAACGGGGAAAGGAGGGATGTCATCGGAGATCAAGGGGGTAGTCTTGGGGGGTGCCTGGTTGCCTCCCCTCATTGGCCCCCAAGCCAAGACCAGCAGCTTATAAAGTGGGAGAGAAGGACCCTATGTTGTCCAGTTGTTCAAGATCAAAGCTGCCTGTGAGAAGAAGACCCCCTCCCCTAAAAGTAACAGTATTGGCCTCCATCCCTTGAAAATCACCAAGACCACCTCAACACCCGTCGCTTTTGGCAACCCATTTTCCACAGCCTTCTCTGGGCCTCTCTGGGGTAAGTGTATTTTTGTTTCTCAGCTGTTTTTTTTCTGAGTCGCTTAAGTAACTCAGAAGGAGCCCCCCCCCACGTTCAACCTCTGGATTAGCAGCAGATGAGAAGGCTTGGGGTGTCAGATAATCGAGAGGCTGGGTCTTATGGCTAAGGAATTGGCTGGAGGGATGATTTTGTTTCAGCAGGGTGATGCCTAGGAACAGACGAAGTTGCGTGATCTCTTATTCAGGGAGAAAGTAAGAAAGGCTTTTAAATACATTTTTCTTCTTCTCTCTCCTTGTTCGTGTAATTCCTTGATTAAAGGGGCAAAAGAGAATTGAATAGGTAGGGATAGATAGATAGATAGATAGATAGATAGATAGATAGATAGATAGATAGATAGATAGATAGATAGGTAGGTAGGTAGGTAGGTAGGTAGGTAGGTAGATTAGATAGAGAGATGATATAGAGAGATAGAGAGATTAGATAGAGAGATGAGAGATAGATGATAGATAGACAGACAGATAGATAGACAGACAGACAGATATAGGATGGATGATGGATAGATAGGTAGAAAGATGATGATAGATACATAGACAGACAAACAGACAGACTGACTCTTTGGATTCTTACAGTGGTTAGAGAAAAAATAGCTCCAACATTGGACAAAGGCACCATGCCATCCCTGATAAGATAGCCAGATAGAAGCCGGGAAACTGACATGCAGGGAACAGCTGAAATTGCACGGATTAACTTTTGAAGGAAAAAGAGCTTTAAAAACCCCACGGATTCCCTCCATGGCAGAAACGATGCGCCTTCTCCACGGCTTGCTTCCTCCTGAATAGCTGAAGGGTTGAATTTCAGCCAGACGTGGAGAAGACAGCGTCCATTTATGTAAGCACTCCTCCAGCTAGCTGGAAGGCCTGAAGTGACTCTGCTTTGACATAAGGAAGGCCTTTTACACATCTGGGCTGCAAAGATCCAGATAGCCAAAATCTGTTTGTGTATGTGTGTGTATAGGTGTGTGTGTGTGAGAGAGAATGTAGATTTAAAAAGTATGCAATTGTTCTTGATTTCAATCATGCTGGATCTCACCATCTTTCATTTCTCAGTCTTCTAGAATGACTCCTCCTGATCACCTCCATGTGAACACACCTCTGAGAGAAAGCGTCCCTCTCTCTAAATTGGCTGGCACTAAGGTCTACCTCAAACTGGAGTGTGCCCAACCCACAGCTTCTTTTAAGATACGGGGCATTGGGAATTTCTGCAAAACGGTATGTTTTCCAGTGGGACACGAAGGGGGTGGTCAAATTCACCTTGAAGCCAAGGCTGTGCCTGGGAAGAACCAAACTCAGCCAATTAGTTGATATTTTTTTTTTTTTTTTAAAAAGAGAATTATGGAATCCTTGAGTCAGAAGGTAGTATACAGACCAGCTTCTGCTCAGTCCAGGATCTGCTAGAGCATCTCTGATAGATGATCATCCATCCTTTGTTTGAAGGCCTCTCATGCTTACGTGGGGATAATGAAATAGCCAGTGTTGTAGATGTTAGACGCCTAAGGAAAAATCCTTCTAGTTTTTTTAGGCAGGTAGTTTTTGACATCTTCAGTCGGTTGAAATTCTCTTCTGCAGTCAAGAACGTCGCCTTCTCACGTTTCTGCTTTTGCTTCCACAGTGGGTGGAACGAGAATGCCAGCATTTCATCACGTCCTCAGGTAAATGGATGCCTGTGGCAGCCTTCCAAGAGATAGGAGTGTTGGGTCGGCATATATGTGAGAAACGGGGCGGTGGTAACGAGAGATGAAAGCTATTAGTTGATCCCAGCCTATTGGATGATGTATCGTAACAATAACATGACTGAGCTGTGAACGTGAAGGTTTATATTCTATCTCCATTCTCAACAACTTTCCATAAGTCACGATGAAAAGTATGGAAGGCAACCACCACCATAACATAGGAAATGGGTCCTTCAGGGTTGCTGCCTGCTAAGGGGAGGGCGGTTGAAGTTGAGCTAGTCAGTGGTTCAAGACCTTAGCGCCACACGATGGGGTGAGCTCCCATCACTAGCTCCAGCTCCCGGCCACCTAGCAGTTCGAAAGCATGCAAAATGTGAGTAGATAAATAGGTACCACTTTGCTGGGAAGATAACACCTTGGTGTATAGTTAGGCTGGCCACATGGCCACAGAAGCATTTGCAGATGATGCTGGCTTCCTAGGCTAAGAAACGGACAGTCGGACAAGGTCCCTTCCACCCTGTTATTCTGTGTTCTGTGTCATGTCAAACAACCTTCCCTTTCAGCTGGAAATGCTGGCCTTGCGGTTGCGTACTCTGCCCGAATGTTGGGGATCCCAGCCACCATTTATGTGCCTTCCTGTACCCCGGCTTTCACCATCGAGCGACTGAAGGAAGAAGGCAGCTCTGTGTACGTTGAAGGAGAGGTAGGTCTGGAGAGAGGGGACTGAGGAACAGCGTCTGAAGGCCTGATGTTACAATTGGAACAGACTTTTCTTGCCAAGCAAGGCAACCGTTGAGTCAGTCACGTCTCACTTAATGGCCTCGTTGGCCATGGCTGTTGACCAAATCACTGCAGTTGTTAGGTGAATGATACAGTCATTAAGCGAGTCCGGCTCCCCCTCCTGATTTTGCTTGTCAGCAGCCAGCAGGAAAGGTCACAAGGGGTGATCACGTGACCCCGAGATATATGTACATACCTGTTGCCAAGGGCCCAAATTTTGATCATGTGACTGGGGGGATGCTGTGACGGTTGTCAGCGAGAGGGCTGGTTGTAAGCCATTTGTTTCAGTGCTGTTGTGTCTTTGAATGGTCACTAAATTGGTAGTTGTAAGCTGAAGGCTGTCTGTGGTTGTGGTTCTTCTCGGTATCTTGATCTAACAAAGGAACTCCACCTCCCCAGATATTAGCAGACAGCACAAAAGCAGCTAAAGAGCTGGTGAAGAACAATCCTGAGTGGGTCTATGTGCCTCCATTTGATGACCCCCTGATTTGGTAAGTGGTCCTCAGAGAGGTCTCTAAAGAAGTACACATCCTCCTCCTCCTCCTCCTTTCTTCTTCACCTCTCCTTCTCCTCTCCCTCCTCTTCTTCATCCCTTCTCCCCTGCCTTCTCCATTAAATCTACATGATTCAGGATGGGTCAGTTAGGTGAAGAACTGGGGGTCCTCTAGCTACTGAGTAATTACAGGTCCCAGAATTCCTTGCTTTTGACCCCTGGTTGCAAAAGATTCTTCTTCTTCTTCTTCTTCTTCTTCTTCTTCTTCTTCTTCTTCTTCTTCTTCTTCTTCTTCTTCTTCTTCTTCTTCTTCTTCTTCTTCTTCTTCTTCTTCTTCTTCTTCTTCTTCTTCTTCTTCTTCTTCTTCTTCTTCTTCTTCTTCTTCTTCTTCTTCTTCTTCTTCTTCCTGTTCCTCTTCTCCCTCCCCCTCCTCCTCTCCTCCATTAAATTTATAGCTTCATTTTTCCTATAAGAGCTCAAGATTGCCTTCCATCCTTTAATTTTGTCCACACTCCCCTGCACTTGATCTTGGCTGACAAGACCCAGAAGAAATTCCTTACCCAGTTATCTTGCTTGGCTTCGGGGGGGGGGGCTTTATTCCTTTACCTCCCATTGCATAAAGAATGGATTAATTATATTATAGCCAAAAGGTAAAAAAGGTTATGGCCTTTATGAAAAGATCTGCAAGCCACAGGCATCCGTGGCAAATTAATAGGAATGACATAGAACAAGTTCTATTTTTTTTTTTAATATAGCTAGGAATTGTTTTTCATACCTGTAGCACATGGAAAGTCCAACTAAGACCTATTCCAAAGACTGCCCAAAGGAACACACAGGGCATTCTTACTTTCTTTTATGCCGAGATGGAAATTACATCCTCAAAGCAATGAAAGGGTTTGGAGGCCAAGGTGATAAATCAATTTTTGTGTGAAGCCCAGAGCTGTCCATAGAACGACTGTAAGATGCCATTGGAGGACATTCAGTTCAAATTTCTCAGAGCCAATTTAGGCTCCCTGGCTATATATCAAATGTTTTTCCCCCATTTGGTTTCCAGGTGGTTCTAAGTCAAAGTCCAAAATACACCTCTGCCATTTTGTTGACTTAGCTAAGTTTGATCTGCTGAGTTTCAAGGAACGTTGTGCTATACAAGGCAGTCCTTGACTTACGAGCACAACTGGGACCTGCAATGGTTAAGGGGGATGTGGAGGACGCTGCAATAGCCGTAAGGACGGGGACCAATTGTACGTCACCTTTTTTCAGGAATATTGTAGCATCAAACCATCACTATTTCTTTTAGGATTCTCCTTCTCCCCCCCAGCTTTCAGACCTCTTGGGAAACCAGACAGGACACAAAACTAGATGAGCTGCATCTATTTTATGATAACGTTAACATTAGCAGGACCTTAGCAAGTCTGACAGTACAAATCTCCTGCCCCGATTGATTAATCAGGATGGATCCTTCTTAAATTTCTTCCTGATTGTTAAGCCACTCTTATCTAATTGTTTCCTAGGCAGCCACTCTTCCCCTGGTTCCCCAAGGTCATCTGCACATTACACTCCACCAGACAAGCAGAGTTTCTGGGTTAGCATCCTGGTGCCCCATCAGGACCTGGATAGAGGAGAGTCGGGACAGAAATTTTCACCCACATCGGTCTCATTTTCTCCCCAAGCGTCTCTCTCTTCTCCTGCTTCCTCAGTTCTTTGCTAAGGCCGTTCGGCTCACCCCTGCTTCTCTCCCTTCCAGGGAAGGTCACATGTCTCTGGTCAGG
This sequence comes from Crotalus tigris, assembly GCF_016545835.1. Classification (NCBI taxonomy): domain Eukaryota; kingdom Metazoa; phylum Chordata; class Lepidosauria; order Squamata; family Viperidae; genus Crotalus; species Crotalus tigris. The sequence continues at coordinate 1,489,514 of NW_024100632.1, forward strand.
GAGATGAAAGAGCAGATGGCCTCCAGGCCTGGCGCCATAGCCCTCTCTGTGGGAGGAGGGGGCATGCTCTGCGGAGTGATCCAAGGCCTGCGAGAAGTGGGCTGGGATGATGTGCCGGTGGTTGCCTTGGAAACCAGAGGAGCTCAGAGCCTGAATGCGGCCTTGGCCGCTGGGAAGCTGGTGACACTTCCTCAAATTACCAGGTGAGATGGTCCAGAATGAGCAGCCCAGGCTGAGAAGAACTAGGGCTGTTTCGGTCAGTTTCTTAATGGCTGCCTTTCATACAACCAACTGGACGGTCGTTGACTTGAGACCCTTTCCTCCTCCACACAGGATGTTGTGCAGGCCACAACCAAACAAATCACAATTGGGTTGAGTATCAAGGGTGAACCCCCTTTGAATCTGAAAAATAGGGCCTCTATCTTAAAGGGTTGTAGAAGCTCATTGGGGTTTATTCAGTAGTACAGGTTAAACAAACAAGGGTTTGGTGCAAGGAACCAGGCCACGACGACACTTATCTTCCTTTCCGGATTCAGTGTCGCTACAACTCTGGGAGTGAGCGTCGTGGCAGCAGAGACTCTGAAGCTGGCTCAGGAGCATCCCACTTTATCGGTGGTGGTCACGGATCAAGAGGCGGTGGAAGCGGTTGAAAAGTTTGTGGGTATGCTCCTGGCACACTCGACTTATCTTGTCCCTCTGTGTCACTATTTCTATCTCTATTTTCACCTTAATTTAAAGCTCAACTTCTACTTCTTCCATCTCCAGCTCTTCATTGTCTTTATTTCTATCTTTACCTCCATGTCCACCTCCTACCTTTAACTTATCTTTACCTGCCTCTCCATCTCCATCTTCCTCTCCACCTCCACCTTCACCTCCTATTTTTACCTTCATTGTTGTTATCCATATATATCTCCACCTATCTTTATCTTTATCTTTACAGTCATTTGTCCTGAATGGTGTAGGGTTGGACTAGAAGATCTCCAAGGTCCCTTCCAACTTTGTTATTCTGTATTTTGAATTGTACAGCAGAACATGGCAGGTTTTCCCTGGCAAAAGTACTTTCCTTCAAAAAGTGCCAGCCATTTGAACATCCCTTTCCAGCATAGATACATTATCTTATTTCTTGGTAACCCTTTCAGCTTTAATCTTATTGTCACTTGCTCTTCAAGCTTTTAGTTAGATAATCCTACTAGAGCTGAGCTGAAAAAGATCACTAGGGGGCAGCAAAGAGTACAATAAACATATTCTTCTTGGCCATCTAGTGGCCAGCCAATTTAACGGTCTCAGATTTACAATGATGCTCAAACCATGGACACCAATTTCATCTCCTCGCTGCATTCAGTGGGTTAAGACCCCATTTCCCCACCACTCACAGATGATGAGAAGATCCTGGTAGAGCCTGCTTGTGGGGCTGCCTTGGCCATTGTCTACAGCGGGATGGTCCAAAAGCTACAAGCAGAAGGCAAGCTGACGCCCCAGCTGGACTCTCTTGTGGTGATCGTGTGTGGAGGAAACAATATCACACTGGCCCAGTTAAAGCATCTCAAGGCACAACTCGGCCTCTCGAAAGATGAGGAGCAGTGGGATGATGACGTAGAAGAGAGCCACATTGCGATGGCCATGTGTTCTTCACGAAACAAAGCTTTCCGGGCTTCGTTGCAGAACCACTGACCACCCTACGCTTATTAAAACTCCGTTGCCTCATGCTGTCTTCCTTCCTTCCTTGGCTTCTAACTTACACAAAGGTGTGCAACAGGAACATGCTGGTGGGAATGGTGGTCTGGGTCTTCTCCCTTAAAAACTTGATTGGATCACCAATCAAGAGGCCAGTGCTAGGTCACTGTCAGAAGGTGCTTAAGTCTTCCAACTATCTAGTAGAGTTGAAGCCCAGTTGTGGTGGCCATGGAGCATGTTCTCCTGGCTTTGGAGACCATCCCTCAAGGCTGACTACTGGTTCCTCCTGGACAAGGAAAGAGATCAAAGAGTTTCTTGTTCCAGTTGGATCCTACCTCTAGCAATTTCCTCCTAGGGAACCTTTTCAGTTTGGACAATCAGAAAGGTTCCAGAGTGATAGAAATACAGGTAGTCCTCCACTTATGACTAGTAACATAATGACCATTTGAAGTTACAATGGACTTCCCTGGAGTATTTAAGACCCAGATTTGAAGTTTGGATGGCCATCCTCCCTGAAGTCAGATGACCTCATTTTGGGTGTTCAGCAGCACCCGGTCCATATTTATGGCCATTTGTAACATCTCACTGTCACGTGACCACATTTCACAATGGTTTGGATGAAAACCGGGCAGTTCCTTCCGGTTTTCAGCCCAACGGCCCCTAGCCAACTATTGGTTCAGTTAATGACCGCAGTGTCATTTAATGACCACCGCAAAAAAGATCATACAGTCAGACCAGTCATATGTTTGTAGTCCTGATTTACGATGGTCGTGGCTTACAGTCATAAGGGACATGTTCCATTATGGTCATAACTTGAGGACTACTTGTATGTGTACAGCGGAACCCGTTCTTCTGTGGCCGGGGGCTTCTGCTTTCAGTCCTGAGGGCAAATAACTTGTCTTTGAAAAATCCGTTTCTCTTTCCGGAGAAGATCCCATCGGCCAAAGGAGATGTTGAAAAAGACCATCAGTATCCTGCTTTAGTCATTCATATTTTACTTCAATAGCCAAGAGTTGCCCACTTTTCCTTCCTTCCGTGTATCTGTCATTCCTTTTCCCTACACAGTACAATAGTCTGTCTCCCCCCACCCACCCACCCACCCACCCAAAGCTGCTCCTGGTGCGAACAATTAAAAAAAATCCTGATCATTAAAAAAAAAACTGGTAATGTCTTCTCTTTCTTTTCCTGTCACTCTTTTAAAAGCCATAAAAATAAACGCATGAATAAATGAATAAGAATACATAAGTGAACGAATGAATGAAAAAGCCTGGACGTTGTTCATTTAAATCCTGTTTTATAGATACATACAGTAGATCCTAAAGAGAGTCAAGCTAACTCTGTGTGCTGAGGCTTACACACACAGAGAGAGAGAAAGAAAGAAAAAAAGAAAGAAAGAAGGAAAAGGAGAAAGAGGAAGAGAAAGAAAGAAAAAGAAAGACAGAGAGGATGAGAGAGAGGAAGAGAGAGGAAAAGGAGAGAAAAAAAGACAAAGGGAGAGAAGAAGAGGAAGAGAAACAAAAATAAAAAGAGAGAAAGAGAGAAAAAGAGAGAGAAAGCCACAAGTACAATGGGGTCCAACGTCTGTGTGTGTGGGGGGTCTTATTTCAAAAGAATACTGGAGAAAGACAGCCCTAGATACAGCCTCAAACCTGGATAATTTTCAAGAACACATCCAAGCCATTCCAGCCAGAAACAAGCGCATTCACAAGCAGATGGGAGCCCTATTAGAGGAACTGCCTCAGGAGAGGTGGGGAAAAAAAAAATCAAATAAAAGGCTGTCTATTTGCTAAGCTACAATGGAGATCGTCCTTGAATCCCCCTCCTTGTTCATCAGCGGAGGGAGAGTCTCCCTTTGTCAGGGGACTCAACTATCTTGGAGTGCTTTGGCCTTAACGCTGGCTGTGTGAAAATTGCAACTCCCAGGGAGCAGTGCCAGGCATCACAAAAGGAACAAGCGGTACGGGTGGGCTCCGTCAACACCACGGCTGGGGAAGGCAAATGATGTTCAGTGTAACAACTGGAGTGGGGGGAAAGTAGAGTTTCCTCCAGAAAGCGCAACAGGGATTGGACGACCAAGCTGTGAAGGTTTGGGACGGGTGGGATGGGGGCCCTCAGAGCAGAAAGAAAAGCCTTTGTGTCAAGGCTGCCTTTGGTTGGCTGCCTTTGTGTGCTCTTTTGATCGCTTTTTAGAAGTAGGTCAGTGTTGTTGTCTTCCAGGATGAGATGGAAAAAGAGAAGAGAAGAGCAACTAAGGTGATTCAAGGCCTGGAGGCGAAAACGCACGAAGAACAATTTTTTTGAAGAACAACGGTTGGCCGGAATTGAGTATGGCCAAGTTTAGAGAAAAGAAGGACTAGGGGAGAGATGATAGCAGTGCCACAGTATTTGAGGGGCTGCCACAAAGAAGAGGGGGGGGGGGAGTCAACTTATTTTCCAAAGCACCAGAAGACAAGGCAAGGGGAAAATGGAAGCTAATCGAGGAGACATCCAACCTAGAACTAAGGAGAAACTTCCTGAAAGTATGAACAATTAACCAGTGGAACAGCTTGCCTCCAGAAATTGTGGGTGCTTCATCACTGGAGGTTTTTAAGAAGAGACTGGACAGCCATTTGGGATGATATGGAGTCTCGGGGGGTTGGACTAGAAGACCCCCAAAGTCCTTTCCAACTCTGTTTAGTCTAGTCTAGTCTAGTGTCTAGTCTAGTCTAGTCATGGAAGAATGCAAATGACCAGTTGTTTGCAAGGAATATAAATCCTTCCCTTCCCCACCATCCAGTCAGAGCTGAAGAAGCTTCTCAGATGAGAAGCGAAATATCTTCAAAGGAAAAACAAGAAAGTCCAGTTGCCTCCTGAAAAAACACCTTTGGGACTTGTTCCTCTTGGGGAAGACTCTTTCCTTCAACTCGCAAATCTGTTCTTCAGGATTTTCTGCATGCTAGCACTTCCAAGCTTCCCCCCCCCCCAAGCCAGATGGGTTAGGAACTTAAAATATGTTTAAATGCAAACAATATGCGTTTTCTGCAGGAAGTGAAGTTCCTCCCATATCCCACTGCCCTACAGGATTGCAGCATTCACAGACCCGCTGTTCTATTTCTTCACTGTGAACTGCTCAAGCTGCTGAGAACAAAAAGGAAGAAGGCCTTCCCCGTGCTTTCCAGAAAGCCAGCCCCTGGGTGGAATCTGCACCCCAAAAGCTCCAGGTAGGTAGCTAGAATTAGGCCTACAATCCAAGCCTGGAGACCTCAGGCCCAGCGAACGCGGATGGGCGAGAATTTCCAAAGATCCGGGTGTCCCATGTGAGGTATATTGCAATACGGAGAAGAGCTCCACTGGAAAGGAGGGAGGTCATCCCAAGTAGGCCCGCTGGCCGCCAGGAAGCTGTAATTCTTCATCATTTCGAAAGAAGTCACCTGCAAAAGAGAAAAGCACAGCTTGGTTTAGGGGGAACTGCTCTGGTTTTAGCAAGCTATGAGCTAGAAGCATCCGAGACCAAGCTAAATAAATATATTAAAAAAAAAAAAACCCGCTAGGGAATCCAAGCTCTCCCTCCTATCAGCTATCGCTCCTCACCTTCACATCGGTGGCCCCGTGCCGCCGCGGGTGGAGGGCCCCGAAGGGGTAGGTGCCGTTCGCAGGGTTGAGATCGGAGCGGGCAGCAATAGCGTTTTCTGCGTTCTGGGGTGGGCTGCAGCCTTGGCACCAGGAGAGAGGATCGTGAGGGAAGTTGTTGAACCTGGGCACAAGATGAAGAGCACAGCACGTGTAACCCGGGCTCTTATTGGTTGGTCTGTCTGTCCGTCCATCCATCCTATCATATATCATCTATATCTATCTATCTATCTATCTATCTATCTATCTATCTATCTATCTATCTATCTATCTATCTATCTATCTATCTATCTATCTCTATCTACATACCTATCCATCCATTCTATATCTATCTATCTATCTATCTATCTATCTATCTATCTATCTATCTATCTATCTATCTATCTATCTATCTATCTATCTATCTCTATCTACATACCTATCCATCCATTCTATATCTATCTATCTATCTATCTATCTATCTATCTATCTATCTATCTATCTATCTATCTATCTATCTATCTATCTATCTACTTACCTACCCACCCACCCACCTATCTATCTACCTACCTACCTATCTACTTATCTATTTATCCATTCATCTATCCATCCGTCCACCCATCATCATCATCTCTTTCTCTCTCTCTCTCCCCCTCCCTCCCTCCATCAGAACACCTACTGGCTGGGGAAGTCTGGGAGTTGAAGTCAACACCTGTTAAAGTTGCCAACTTGAGGAAGGCTACTCTAGACAATCTTCAAGGTCTCTTCTAATTCTTACATCCTATGATTCTATGAACTCCTTAAGGCAACATTTATCCTTGGTTTTACCACTTTACTTATACGTAAGTGTTTTCTTGTCATATGTGCCTCCCGTCCCCCAGAAATATTACCCAAGGGTCATTCCTTAGGCAGACTTCTGGGCAGTACAAGCAAAGGTCTAACCTCATCAGTCGGATCATTGAATCCATGTCCCGTATAAGAGTTTGGTTGCGCCGGAAAATTCGTGCTCGGGGATTCTTCTCATAGGTGAACCAGTCCCCATATTTCTGAACCAATGCCGGGAGACCACTGGTGTTGAAGATATCCTGGAAATACCTAAGTGAAAAGAACCATTGTTTTAAGAATGAATTGACAGCACTGAGGCCTCTGGCTGATAAGCTATTCCTTTGGACGCCTGTGTTCTTCAGTTCGATTCTGGGTCTCTCCAGAGCCTCCAGCATGGAAAATGCGAGCTCCACCTTCTAAGTTGCAAATCCTTATCCCTCCAAACCTCCAATGGAAAGGAAGGAGGAGAAAATCCTTACGGCACATTGTAGCTTGCCCAGTAGCCTTCTTGATACAACAGCTCGGTCTTGTCGGCGGTAATCACCATTCCCCTGGAAAGACAGAAAAAGGGAAAAGGAACCAGCGTGCATTGTACCAATTGGGGGGGGGGGCTCCTTTTCCTGAAATTGGGGAAGGGAGCAACTCATAACAAAGGGTGTCAAACTGGAATTGTTCACCCAGCCCAAAGAGGAGCCCAAATCAGAGGAATCCTATCCAAGGGCCCCTTCTGCATTCTTATCCAGGGTACCTTCCAGAATTTCTGGAAAACCCATGTCAATTAGGAGCTAAGGAAGCATAGCCTAGTGGTCCCTCACCCCAGAGCTGGGCAATGCTTTCTTGCGTCTGCAAGAAAAACCACCAAGCTACAGAGAGCACCAAGGACCCCTACAGTCCTCCTCCTCCTCTTCCCCCTCCTCCTCCCAACCCCCCTCCCTTCTAGCATTGATGATGTTACCTAACTTGTGTAATGAAACGTCTGCAAGAAAACACCAAGCTCAGAGACACCAAGGACCCCACTGTCCTCCTTCTCTTCTTCTTCTTCTCCTCCTCTTCTTCTCCTTCTCCTCCCCCCTCCCCCTCTTCCTCTTCTTTTTCTTCTCCTCCTCTTCTTCTCCTTCTTTTTTCTTCTCCTCCTCCTCTTCCTTCTCCTCCTCTTCCTTCTCCTCTTCTTCTTCTTCTTCTTCTTCTTCTTCTTCTTCTTCTTCTTCTTCTTCTTCTTCTTCCTCTTCTTCCTCCTCCTCCTCCTCCTCCTCCTCCTCCTCCTCCTCCCCAAAGCCCCATCCCTTCTAGCACTGATGGTGTTACCTAGTTTGCATAATGAAACCCCCAAGCTCAGAGAGCACCAAGGACTCCTCATGTCAACCCTGAGCTATAGATATTCTCCTTGATTAAAATAGAGTTTGCAACACTTACGGAAGCTGTTCCAGCACAGTCAGGAGGCCACGTTGGGGAGCAACCGTGCCTGGCACAAAAGATTTATAATCCACAATCATCCATTGGTTATTGTACCTGTGTAAAATGAAAACAAAGGGGAGGGCTATGGGATCATCTATCTCTAGTTCACAACACAGTCCTTTCAGCAGTTCCAAGAAGGCTCCACGCCCATTTGCACCACTCAGATGACCCTGAGGACACAGATAAACCTCCAAGTGGCCTCAAGGACTCTCTGAAAGGAGGCAAATGACCAGCTGTCTGCAAAGAGTATAAATCCTCCTGTTCCCCACCATCCAGTCAGAGCTGAAGAAGCTTCTCGGATGAGAAGGGAAATGTCTTCAAAGAAAAACAAGGAAGTCCAGTGGCCTCCTGAAAAAGCACCTTTGGGATGGACAGAGAAGACACTGTAGTAAGTAGAGTAGGACTAGAAGACGGGGTGAAGATAGAGGCACCCCAAAACTCATGACCTTCACCACACCACAGTTGTTCTTCAGCACCCCAACTCACGTGCCACTGTTGAACTTCTCAAAGATGGCCGCCCATTCTTCTCCAGTCCTCGCCAGCCGATTGGCCACAATGTTGCGCAACCATTCCAACACACTGTTGTCAGCTTTGATGAACTTCCAAAGGTCACTGTTGCTGTTTCCGATGGTAGTTTCCAGACTGACCTGCAAGAGGAATACATGGTGAGCATCTCCCCTTGAACAGGAATTAAACAGTCAGGCCCACGTAGGGATTCTTCCCTTTAGATCATATGGATGTTACTTATTTATTTGTCATCCTGCCTTTATTAATTTTACAACTAACTCAAGGTGGCAAACACCACAACAACATTGTTGGTCACCCAGCTGGCTTTCATGGCTAAGGAGGGACTAGAACTCTCAAGTCTCTGGTGATTGGCCCAAAGTCACCCAGTTGGCTTTCATGCCTAAAGTGGGACTACAACTCACAGTCTCCTGGCGATTGGCCCAAAGTCACCCAATTGGTTTTTGTGCCTAAGGCAGGACTAGAACTCACAGTCTCCTGGTGATTGGCCCAAAGTCCCCCTGTCAACTTTCAAGCCAAAGACAAGACTAGAACTCACATTCTCCTGGTGACTGACCCACAGTCACCCAGTTGGCTTTCATCCTAAGGCAGGACTAGAACTCCCTGTCTCCTGGTGATTGGCCCCAAATCACCCAGCTGGCTTCCATGCCTAAGGAGGGACTAGAACTTACCATCTCCTGGTTATTGGCCCAGAGACATCCAGCCAACTTTCAAGGTTAAAGATGGACTAGAACTCACGCTCTCCCTCTTTCTAGCCTAGTGCCTTAGCCACTAGACCAGTGGTTCTCAACCTTTTTAATGCCGCGACCCCCAACCGGTCGTAAGTCGAGGATTACTCAACCGGTCGTAAATTGAGGACTACTCAACTGGTGCAGCACCATTTGCAGAATGGGACTTTTGGCGGGCTCAGCAGGGCAGAGACAGCCTGGACAATTCCTATTGGCTTTTGAAAGCCAATAGAATTAGACTATATTCAAGAGAGTCTATTCTATTGGCTTTCAAAAGCCAATAGAATAAAAGGGAGTAGCACAGCTAAGGAAAAGGGGGGAAAAATGGCGGACTGCATTGTTTGGCGACCCCCATGAAATGGTCGTTCGACCCCAAATGGGGTCCCGACCCACAGGTTAAGAACCACTGCACTAGACCAAAGTGGCTCTCTTCCTTATCTTGTCATTCCGTTCAATTATTTTTGAAAGATCTACCCACGCCTCCCTGAAGATGAATTCTTCAAACTTAAGATAAAGGAATGGGAGGGGGGGCTACAGTTTCCAAACTATCCATAACATCAAGGGACCCTGGGATTTGGCCTGTATGGAAAGCAAAACTGGTTCAGCACCCTGGACAGTGATTAAGCACTGGGCCAGGGCTGGTTCTGCTTCAGGATTACGGACAGCAACTTACATGTACAAGGAGTCCTTGATTTATGACCACAATCACGGGCAGAATTTCTGTTGCTAAACAAGGCGTTGCCTTGCATCCAATTCCACAACCTTTTGCCCCAGTTGTTAAGTAAAACATGGGGTTCTGAAGCGAATCCAGCTTCCTCCGTTGGAAAGGTTACAAATAGCAACCGTGTGAGCCTGGAACACGGCAACCCTTGTAAATATATGCCAGTTGCCACAATACTCAAATGTTGCTCACATGACCACGGGGAGGCTGCACTGGTGGTAAAGGCGAGGACCTGGTCCTACGTCACTTTTTTCAGTGATGTTGTAAGTGAATGAATGGTTGAGTCAAGGACCGCATGTAAATACTTGCCACAAGCAACCAACCGATTGGGTTTCACTGCTATATTTTGTCCAAACCAAAGCAGAGCCAAAAGAAACCGACAACTGACACCACTTACCAATCCGCTACTCAAGACGTAGAAATCATCACCGGAAAAAATAGTGCCAGGATACGAAGAGAAAGCTTGGGTGTGACCGGGAATTGTGGTATCACCTGAAGAACATAACGCAAACATCCTGTCAGCACCCACATATTCTAGCCACCTTCCCCTTCACAAAATACAGGTAGTGTTCAGTCACTGCTTAAGTAAGGTTTCCTGTTTGAGCAGGGGGCTGGACTAGAAGACCTCCAAGGCCCCTTCCAGCCATTATTATTCTTTGTTCTAAACGTTTCGCTTTTTTCAATTTTCCACACTTTTTACTCACCGTGAGGTAAAGTCCGGAATGGCAAGGTATACTTTTTGAGAATGCGCAACATGGCTTCGTAGTTATTCCAGGTGACATGTGAGACAAGGAGATCATGATTGCCAGGTAAAAGTTTGATCAGAGCTGAACAGGAGCCAGAACCAAGATGATCCTCCTTTTTAGGTTTATTGAAGGCCGATTCCAGATCTTCCAGATCCCCACCCAGCTGGAACAAGCTAAAAAGAAAGAATCCCAGAATCGCATGGCTGAAAGAGACCCTGGAGGTCTTCTAGTCCAGCCCCCCACCCAAGGCAGGAGACCTTATTCCATCCCAGAAAACAAGAGTCTTCCTTCACTTATCAGGGAGGGAATAATGTTGGCTTATCTTTTAGGATTCAGATTAAAAAAATATCTAAACAAGCTTACATAAAGCAGAATGGTCATTGCAGATAAGCTGGATTAGAAAGATTGGTCTAGTGCAGTGGTTCTCAACCTGTGGGTCGGGACCCCATTTGGGGTCGAATGACCATTTCACGGGGGTCACCAAACCATGCTGTCCGCCATTTTTTTCCCTTTTCCCTAGCTGTCCTACTCCCTCTTATTGGTGGCCACACCCACTTGGGGGTCACCACAACATGGGGAACTGTATTATGGGGTCACAGCATTAGAAAGGTTGAGAATCACTGGTCTAGTGGTTAAGACCATAGATTAGAAAGCAGAAGGTTGTGAGTTCAAGTCCCGCCTTAGTATGAAAGCCAGCTGGGTGACTTTGGGCCAATCACAGGAAGACTGAGGTCTAGTCCCGCCTTAGTGTGAAAGCCAACTGGGTGACTTTGGGCCAATCACAGGGAGACTCTGAGTTCTAGTCCCGCCTGAGCCACGAAGGCCAACTGCGTGACTTTGGGCCAGTCCCCCTCATTCAACCCAACTTACTTCGCAAGGTTGCTGTCTGGGAAACAGGAGGAGGGCAGGAGTATTAGGTATGTTCAACGCCTTGCATTGTTTATAAAATAAATAATAAAGGTGGGATCCAACTGAACAAATAGTCTTAAAACAAATCAGTAAGGTAGATCTTCTCAAAGGTAGATTATTCCAAAGTAGGAATAATCAGAAGGATTATCCTAAGAAGAAACTGTATGTACACAATAGAGGTTTCCAAGCGTGAATTAAATCCATGGCTCCTGTCCCTCTAAAATATTTAATAACAGAATGACAGAGAAGAGTTGGAAGGGACCCTGGAGGTCTTCTAGTCCAACCCCCTGCTCAAGCAGGAAACCCTATTTCAGACAAATCTTGTCTTAAAAGCCTCCAATGATGGAGCACACATAACCTCTGGAGGAATGCTGTTCCACTAGTAAATTTTTCTCGCCGTCAGGAAATTTCTCCTTAGCTCTTAGTTTACTTTGTCTCCTCCAATTAAGCAAAATATTTTTCTGCCTAGTTGTCCATTTGCAGCCTGCCCTGCTTGTTTATGCAATCCCAAATTCCCGGAAAGTTTTCAGGGCAAGGAGAAGGATGCTTCTGACCCAGTGTGTCTACTTAAGGCTCCATCGTTATCTTGGAAGCGATAAGCCTTTAGATCAACACGAGCAACTTTTAGGCCATCTCCAAGTTCAAGAGAGGCTACAATCTGCATGCAACAACAACAAATTCATCACCCAGAACACCGAACATAGAATAACAGGGTGGAAGAGACCTTAAAGGTCTTCTAGTCACAATCCCCTGCCCATGGCTGGAGATCCTACACCAGGGGTCTTCAAACTTGGCCCTTTGATGACTTGTGGACTTCAACTCCCAGAATTCCTCAGCCAGCGTGCACGCTGGCTGAGGAATTCTGGGAGTTGAAGTTCACAAGTCATCAAAGGGCCAAGTTTGAAGACCCCTGTCTTACACCATTCCAGACAAATGACTATCTTGTCTCCTCCCCCGTTTTAGCCCAGTGGTGTCCATCCTTGCCAACTTCAAGATTTGTGGACTTCAACTCCCAGAATTCCCCAGACAGGCATACTTCCTCCCCTTCCTCTCTGCCTTTCGAAAGGGACTTACAGAAAGCCGAAGGAGGCGACAGAGAATCTGCCGGTCGGGAAAGAAATTTGACCACTGTAGCCGTCTTCAAGACCTTTCAACTGCAGCAGAACAAGGCGAACCTGGACATTTGGATGGGCAACACAGAGACATCATTCACAGGAGATAGCCTTGAAGAAAACACGCTTCTGGAGGCAGGTGGTTCCACTGGTTGATTGTTCTAAGTGTCAGGAAGTTTCTCCTTAGTTCTAGGTTGCTTCTCTCCTTGCTTAGTTTCCACCCATTGCTTCTTGTCCTGCCTTCAGGCGCTTTGGAGAATAGCTTGACTCCCTCTTCTTTGTGGCAGCCCCTGAGATATTGGAACACTGCTATCCTGTCCCCCCTCGTCCTTCTCTTCATTAAACTAGACATCCCCAATTCCAGCAACCGTTGCTTCTGTTTTAGCCTCCAGTGCCCTGATCCTCTTTGTCGCTCTTCTCTGCACTCTTTCTAGAGTCTCAAGCTGGAGTCCCTTCCAACTTTATTATTATTATTATTATATATACCTGATACCAATAGACAGAGTCCATCCCTGCCTCTTCAATCTGTTCCTCCATCCAATTCAAGTTGGCTTCGAGGTAATTTTTCAACTTTTGACAGTAGTTCGTCTGGTAGGTGAAAGGCCCACAGTAGCTAACCATGGTGTTCATCCAATGCATGTACACCAGCTGTTAACACATGAAATTAAAAAAAGGACATTGACAAGGCTAAATGTACATCCTGAGGTTTCAGAGTCTCCCCCCTTCTCCTCCTCCTCCTCCTCCTCCAGGTTTGGATGTATCTGCCAGTCCCTTCCCCAGACTAAATGTGGGAAAAGCTACAACATGCGCCGGCGTGAGGCACTAGGGTTTATATTTAACTCAACTGCAGCTTGTTCTCATTGTGAGCTTACCTGCGCAGACACCGTGGCTTCAGCCACCCCGGCTGCATAAGCCTGAATGCTGTCATTATATTTCTCATTGGTGGTTAATTCCAGCGCTGCCCAGCTGGGAAGGAGAGAGGAAAAGAAGGCCACCAAGAAGTTAAAGAAAAGGATGCATTTCTCTTATTATCCTCTCCTGGTGCTGCAAAGGTATGTTTCAAGTTTCCAGTCCTCAGTGTGAAAAACCTGTCTTTTCAATGCTCACTGCTGTATTCCAAGTCTTCCCATGTTGGTGTGCGTCTGTGTTGTTCTCTTTTCTCAACTGTCTTTCCTGGCACAGCAACCGCATTTTTGCTTGCGTGCTTTCCTACACGGCCCTCCCCTTTGCACTTTGGGTTGGTTTGCAAGCTGCTAGTCCTCAGCATGAAAATTTGCCTGTTCACTTCTCCCTACTGTATAAAAATCTGTCCCTTTACTTTCATAGCACAGTAGTAACCCCCTTAAAATTTCTGACCAAGTCTTTCCACATGCATCCAGTTGTTTTGTGTTTCTCTCTCTCTCTCTCTCTCTCTCTCTCTCTCTCTCTCTCTCTCTGTGTGTGTGTGTGTGTGTGTGTTTCTCTTCTCTCACTTGTCTGTCTCTTGTCTCTTGTCTCTCCTGGCACAGTAACCATATTTTGCTTGCCTACTTTCTACGTGGCCTCGCCAATACACTTTGCGTTGACCTCAAGCTTCTAGCCCTCAGTGAGGGATCATCCCTAAGGAACCCTATTGAACCGCTGGGGTTTCTTCCCCCTCTCTGCTGCTAATCAGTCCCTTTTGACATCTTCCCCTCTTCTGTTGAGTCATGCCTCCAACTTTCCTCCCTTCAAATCCACATTCAAGGTTTTATCTCTCAAAATGTCCCTGGATTCTTTCTTTATCCAGCACACCTTATCAAGCCTTTTAACTTTTGAAACCATTGTCCCTGGACAAAACGGCCTCGAGGAACACATCTGCACATAAATCTCGCCCAGTTAATTTTTAAGGAACTGCAATAACACAGGAAGTGCATCAGGAGTTGCTGAATCAAAGTTTTCTCTAGCTTAAGGAGCAGGAAGATAAGAAGGTTTGCCCATTCCCCCCCCCCCACCCGACCTGAACTACAACAACAGGTTTTGTCATCCAAACCAGTTATCCCATGAAGATATGGATTTATAGGATATTGAAGAGGGAGAGGATATTTTGGGGAACAGGAATGGCCTTTATATATAGGTAGTCCTTGACTACCTATTTGCAACAAGATTCTGCTAGGCAAAAGGATGGAAGAATCAGGATATGCCCACGGTGGAAGAATAGATAGTGAAAATAGCTAGCGAAAATGTAAGAAATGAATAAATAGCCCCCCCCAAAAAAGTCTTTTCTTGAAAGGCCTTATAGGATGTTTGCTGAAAGAAAAACAACATGAGATCATAATTTATGGATTTGAAAACGAAGGGCTCAGTTTTAATTGTGAGTCTCAATGCTAAATGCTAAATTTTAATTGCAAGCCGCCCAGAGAGAATGGGTGGCAGAAAGAAGGAAGAAGGAAGGAAGGAAGGAGGGAAGAAGAGACTTGAAAAGTGTTTATGAGAGAGACAATAATCATGTAATTATCAGGTGGGGGGGGGTGACTGAAGGTTCTGACCCCCCAGCCTGCCCATCATCTTGGTTTTTTTACTTTTTTAACTTTTTAGTCTAAGTTTATTTAAAAAAAACAACAACTTTTTATCATACTGTAAGCAGCTGGAATCGTGGTATGAGTCAGATGGGTGGACTGAAATTTACTAAATCAAAAATTAACTCCAGAAATCTGTTGAAAAAAAAAAGAGAAGTCTTTTCCCCCCCCCTCTATACCTCTCTTAATTTTCTGGATCTTCTGTCTCTCTCCCCCCCCCCTTTGGGGCTTGTTATTGTCATATGAAAATGATCGGTCCACCCCACCGCTGGAGACTTTCCGAAAAGAGACAGGACAGCTATCGGTCTGAAATTGGTGGGCTGGACTAGATGACCTCCAAGGACCTTCCAACTCTTGTCATTCTGCGATTTCTTTGGGGGGGGGGGAAAGCAGGACGGACGCCTCGCCAGGTCACAACGGGGGAAGCCTTCCGCGGAGCCCCCCCCTTGCGCCTCTCCCCCTACCCAGGACCCCAGGAAGGGGGAGGAGGGGGGGGTCCCTGGTCCCTACCCGTTCTCGCGGATCCCGTCGGTCAAGTTGGCCCAAGCGACGGCGGCCGGTGCCCAGCCCTGGACCACTTTCAGCTGCCCCGACACCGGGTCCAGCAGCACGGAGCAGCCGTCGGTGGGTCCCGCGCCAGGGCTGGGGAAGTAGCGCGGGGGAGAAAGAGCGCAGAGCGTCCGGAGCAGCAGAAGCGGCAGGATTCGCACCGGGAGCCGGAGCCGCGCCATGGTCCGAGCGGTTCTTCCCGGCGGGACGAGTGCCAGGCCCGCCCGCGTAGGCTCTGATGCAGCCGGAGGAGGAGGAGTCCCCGCCGCGGGGGGAACCCAGGAGCGGCCGCTGGCCGTGCGCTTCCCACGGCCGCCCCGCGAGGGAGCCCCAGGCTCGGGAAGGCGGCCGTGGCTGCAGGCTGGGCGAAATCGGAGGGGTGGATGGCGAAGTTTGCAAGGCTTGAGTTCGGATCTCTCCTGGAAAAAGCACCTCTGGGACAACCCTGACCTGGATGAGGGAGGATCTCCATCATCTCTATTCTCTTCTTCATCCTTCTTATTCTATTCTATTCCTCATTCTATTCTATTCTATTCTTTTTCTTCATCCTTCTTATTCTATTCTTCATCCTTCCTATTCTATTCTATTCTATTCTACAATCTATTTATTCTATTCTGTTCTTCATCCTTTCTATTCTATTCTATTCTATTCTATTCTATTCTATTCTATTCTATAATCTATTTATTCTATTCTATTCTTCATCCTTTTTATTCTATTCTATTCTACAATCTATTTATTCTATTCTGTTCTTCATCCTTTCTATTCTATTCTATTCTATTCTATAATCTATCTATCTATTCTATTCTTCATCCTTCCTATTCTATTCTATTCTACAATCTATTTATTCTATTCTATTCTTCATCCTTTTTATTCTATTCTATAATCTATTTATTCTATTCTTCATCCTTCTTATTCTATTCTATTCTATTCTTGTCCAATCTTTTCTTAAAAGCCTCCAGTGATGGAGCATCTACAATTCCAGGCAAGCTTCTTTCGCTGATTATTTGTTCTCCCTGTCTGGAAATCCCTCCATATTTTCAGGTTGGACCCCTCTCCGATGGGCTTCCACTCAGTGCTTCTTGTCCTCAGGTGCTGCAGCGAATAAATCAATCCCCTCTTGCCTCTTCAAAGATTGGAACATGGTTATTGGGTCTCCCCGAAGCCTCTTCTTTGTGAGGCTAGACTTAATTCCCTTAGCCCAGGGATTTTCCATCTTGGTCCTTGTATGGCTTATGGACTTCAACTCCCAGAATTCCTCAGCCATGCATCCTAGCTGAGGAATTCTGGGAGTTGAAGTCCACAACTCATACAAGGGCCACGTTGGAAGACCCGTCTTAAAGCATCCTGGCTGAGGAATTCTGGGAGTTGAAGTCCACAACTCATACAAGGGCCACGTTGGAAGACCCGTCTTAAAGCATCCTGACTGAGGAATTCTGGGAGTTGAAGTCCGCAAGTCATACAAGGGCCACGTTGGAAGCCCCCTGCAGTTAAGGGGTCTGCAGAATCTCCGCTGGGTCTGTGCCAGGGACAGGAGGAGACAGCAGCAGCCGCAGGCTACCAATGTCAGGCAGATGCAAACAAACCATCTTGCAAAGCGCTGCGCTTACCAACACAATAGGAAGCAGAGCAGTTCCCAAAGGGATTGCAAAGGACAGAAGTACAATTCCACAGAGTAACAAAGGTTTTTTTTTTTTTTTTTTTTTTTTAATATTTACAGCAGTATTCTAGCTCTCTAGCCCTCAAGCCCGGCAAGCAGCAGGTCTTCCCGGCAGCTCCAGGAAAGCAAAAGCAAAAGAGATCTTGCAAAAATCGCCCAATCTGCTGCGGCCACGTGACCAGGCAAAAAAAAAACCACTTCCGGCTTCTCCTCTCCGAGCCACGTGGCTGCAGAGGCGCTTTTGGTGGCGGTTTTGCACGTCTAACAGTGAGTAGCCTTTCTGAATTAATTCTTTTTTATGAAAACTGCTTAAATAAACGTTCATACTTGGGGGAATTATCTGTATATAGCCATTCGTGTTAAAATTAAAAATAAGTCCCACTTGAATAACTGCACCTGCTTTTAATTAAACAGCCAGTTGCATGTCCGTTGCATTTAAACATGGAGACCTTGTTGAAGAGCCACTGATAGACTCCAGGGCTCCGTTTTTTTCCAGACACCCAGTGGAAAGGTTTTTAAAATAAAATAAAATAAAATAAACTCCTAGGGTTTTACTTTGCGTTTGTTCCAATTTACTGTGCACTTGAGTAACCGCACCTGCTTTTAATTAAACGGCCAGTTGCATTTAAACATGGCGACCATTTTGAAGAGCCACTGATGGACTCTGGCTCCGTTTTTTTCCAGGCACCCAAGGGAAAGGTTTTTTAAAAATAAAATAAAATAATCTCCTAGGGTTTTACTTTGCATTTATTCCAATTTACTGTGCACTTGAATAACTGCCCCCTGTTTTTAATTAAACAGCCAGTTGCATGTAGCTGCATTTAAATATGGAGACCTTGTTAAAGAGCCACTGATGGACTCTGGGGCTCCCTTTTTTTCCAGGCACCCAGTGGAAAGGTTTTTTAAAAAATAAAATAAACTTGCCTGTGCGTGCGCAGAGGCAGAGGAGAGCGCATTGAGATCAGCTCTGAAAGCATCTTGAAAGCCTGGTGTTTTCTCTCCCTTCCTTTTATGCCAAGGGTAGCCTAGTTAAATTTCATTCTGATGTGGTCTTGTTTCTTGAGCTGACCTCCCATTTTGCTAACCATCTCTATCTTCCCGAAGGTCAACCTTAGGTTGGTCTATTGCCATTTCTCTTTCAAATGGCTGGGATTTTATATTTGATTGGATTGTCTTCCATGGGGGATGTAAGTGTGCTAAGATACCACACCTTCACATAACTGGCTTCCACGGCTACACAAAGGATGTTGCTTGGAAGCAACATGAATTCCTTGCTCGTAGGACCTGGGTCCTTGGTTTGGCTCTGAGGATGCACTGAGGACTTTCTCAGATGGGTGTCTTTCCACTCTGGATTTTAATGCCACAATCATAAAGGTTGGGTAGCTGTGCCCAGGTCTGACACAACACAGGCCAACTTTAGAAGCAACTACACTGAGCATTTCAGAAGATGGAGATCCCCCAAGTAATATTGGAAAACCTGAGGAGGAGAAACGATGAAGAGCTTGGCTAAGGTCTTGGTGCCTTCAAGGGGGATTCATCTTGATCCTCATGTCAGTTTCTTTCATTCACTAATCTTTGTCAAGAGCACGATAGAAGAAAATTAGAGATGGTGCCAAACATAGATTTCCAGATGCTGTTGGACCACAGCCCCCAGCATCCCTTACTCTGGCCTGAGGCTGCTGGGAGTTGTAGTTTAGCAACATCCGGACAGGTTTTCTGCCTCTGCTACTGTTTTGTTCTTTGTATTCATTATCTGTCTGTCTGTCTATCTATTTATCTATCAATCTATCTCATCCATCCATCTCTATTTCATCTATATCTTTTCTTTATCCACCTTTTCTCTCTTTCATCTGTGTATCTCTCTTTTGTCTATATCTTCACATTTTATATCTCTTTATCTCATCTATATTTCACCTGCTTATCCATTGGTCTAGCCATCTCTTTATATCTCTTCTCTGTTTCATCCCTCCCCCCCTCTTTCCCTCCCTGCAATATCTTTTTTTGTTTGTAATCCATGGAGAAAGGTGGTGGTATTATATGTATCATAAATAGAAAAAAACGCTTTTTGTAACATAACTGCTGCTAAAAGTGAAATGAATGCAGCAGAGCCATCATATACCCATTCGAATAAAAATACTCGTGTGTGATATCTCACTGGTTGAATAATTTGAGAGACGTTATCCAGTGTGTTAAGTTTTCCTTCTCCCTCCTTGCCTCTTTTTCCTTACGTTGTGTCATCCTGACTATAAATGTACAGGCCAAATGATATAAAAAAGACTTGCAGAAATATTAGCAACTTTATTAATAAAAGTTCACAAACCTTCATGCAACCCATGTAAAAAACAGGCAGGCTTTGACTTTTTTGTGACTTTTTTCCCCCTTCCAAGTGCCCCCTGGAGTCTTGTGTAAAGAAAAAAAAAAATACAGCCTCTTTTATTCCTTTTTCTAATTAATAAATACAAAAAAAGAAAGCACCAAATTCTAAAGGGACAAGCTAAAAAAAAAATATGAAAACATGCAGGATATATATTTACAGGACGTCTATATCCATAAATGGAAGTGATGATTCATTACAGACTTTCATAGCTAATCTATATTCATCAATTGTGCAAACCACAGAATAGTTGCAGCCATATGTTTGTCTTTCCCGGCCTGGCCTTGTGGCTTCTCAAGCATAGGAGCCAGAACGGAAGATGGGAATCCCAACTATCTTCGGCTCTGTAGGAGTAGACAACCCTGGTGCCTGTTTGCTCAGTGGGCTATTTCATCTCAACTTGAAATTGGAGAAAGATGTTATGAACGTTACAAGGGTGGTAGGGTTAGGTTAACTGGCCCAAGGAAAGCAGAAAAGAGTCCTCCTTAAGGGAGGAGGGCAAAAGGTTCACAAGAGGAAGCCACCTCAGGCAGGACCAAGCAAAGGTAGGGGAGTCCATGCATCCCCTTTGGAGTGAATCTCTCTCCCACCAGCTATTTTTGGGAAAAATCTAAGGCCAAGTCATTCTGGAATGTAACATTTGCTCCTTTTTGAAGTACGACTGAAGATTTGCAAGATCAGAAATTGTCTTCTCTAACTCTTGTTTTTTTTTTTTTTTCCTTCTGACGCCAGATATGGGAAGGAATCAACATAGAGACCAAGATGCACATTTGCTTCCTGACGCTGGAACCCATGGCATTCTGCTGCTGACGGCGGTGGAATAGCTACAACTGGGTGGTGGGAGGCTTTGGAGATAGCTGTGAGCTTGTTTGGGTGGGTGGGAGGGCCACATGTCTCTTGGAACAACTGCCACGGATCCACGAAGTTCAGACTCATCTGGACCAGCCACATGGATTCCCATCTTGAGTTGAAGACCAACCTTCCAGTGTCCAGTAAAAGGACCTCTGCTTTGATGCAATGTTGTAATGCTTGATATATTTGTGCAGTTGTTGTGTGTTTTACTTCTAGCTTCTTGGGCTGTTATAAAATCCCAAACACCAAAAGGTGCCATTATAAAGGGGTGCCCATGGTAAGCTAGCTTTCGGGGCAAATGGCTATATATATTACAGGTAGTCCTTGACTTAATGCCCACATTTGAGTCCAGAGTTTCTGTTGCTAAGCGAGGCATTTTGTTAAGTGAGTTTTGCCCAATTTAATGACTTTTCTTGCTACATTTGTTAACTGCAAATGTTGAGTTAGTTACATAGTTCTTAAGCGAATGTCGCTTCCCCATTGACTTCGCTTGTCAGGTCACAAAATGCAATCACCTGACCCCAGGACACTGTAACCGTCATAAGTATGAGTCAGTTGTCAAGCTTCTGAACTTTAATCACATGCCACGAGGATATTGCAATTGTAAGCTACTTTCTTCAGTGCTGTTACACCTTCAAATAGTCACTAAATGAACTGTTTTAACTCAAGGGCTACCTATACCAGCTTTTATGTAGTAATATATATAGGCATTCTTCTATGTACATATTAGCATTTCGTACAGATAGTTCTATTTACTAAAATACGCTAATATGCACATATATGTGTATGTATATATATCCACACAGAGAGACATAATTTGTCTATTCCTGGAATAAACAAACTATGCCAACAAGTCTCTGCATGTGTATATATGTATATATACATGCCCCAACGTTTCGCTTCTCATCCAAGAAGCTTCTTCAGTTCTGGCTGAATGGTGGGGAATGGAACGATTTATATTCTTTGCAGTCATCTGGTCCTTAGTACCCCAAAGGTAAGTCGTTAGCTCTCTGAGGGCCGTTGAGGCCACTTGGGGGTTTATCTGTATCCTCGGGGTCACCCAGACCAGTGTGGAGATGGGCCTGGGACCTTCTTGGGACGGCTGCAAGGACCGTGTTGGAGACAGGAGGTAAGTGGTGTCGCATCCCTCCCCCTCTGTCGAGAGAGGCCTGTTTGGTTTTAACACAAATGGCCTCTTTGACCCCTCTTTCAAACCAGCGGTCCTCTCTATCCAGAACGTGGACTTTGCTGTCTTCGAAAGAGTGGCCTTTGTCTTTCAAATGCAGATGGACCGCTAAACTTTGTCCTGGTGGAGTTATTCTCCTAGGTTGTGCCATGCAATTGTGGTTTGTTTTGTTTCTCCAATGTAGAGATCTATACATGTCTTGTTACATTCTACTGCACATATTGCATTGCTCAGTTTGTGTTTGAGTGTTTTATCCTTGGGGTGGACAAGCTTCCGCCTTAGTGCAGAGTTTCTCAATCTTGGCAACTTTTAAGATGTGTGAACTTCAGCTCCCAGAATTCCTGAGTGAGCATGCTGGCTGAGGAATTCTGGGAGCCAAAGTCCACACATCTTAAAAGTTGTCAGGGTTTTGAGAAACATTGCCTTCTCAATCTTGGCAACTTTTAAGATGGGTGAACTTCAGCTCCCAGAATTCCTGAGTGAGCATGCTGGCTGAGGAATTCTGGGAGCTGAAGTCCACACATCTTAAAAGTTGTCAAGGTTTTGAGAAGCATTGCCTTCTCAATCTTGGCAACTTTTAAGATGGGTGAACTTCAGCTCCCAGAATTCCTGAGTGAGCATGCTGGCTGAGGAATTCTGGGAGCTGAAGTCCACACATCTTAAAAGTTGTCAAGGTTTTGAGAAGCATTGCCTTCTCAATCTTGGCAACTTTTAAGATGGGTGAACTTCAGCTCCCAGAATTCCTGAGTGAGCATGCTGGCTGAGGAATTCTGGGAGCTGAAGTCCACACATCTTAAAAGTTGTCAAGGTTTTGAGAAGCATTGCCTTCTCAATCTTGGCAACTTTTAAGATGGGTGAACTTCAGCTCCCAGAATTCCTGAGTGAGCATGCTGGCTGAGGAATTCTGGGAGCTGAAGTCCACACGTCTTAAAGGTTGTCAAGGTTTTGAGAAACATTGCTTTAGTGTATTTTGGGGTTGAAAGTGTGCATGTATATTGTTAGTTGAAAATTCTTCTGAGCTTTTCAGATAATTACTGCATTTTATGGATTGATGTTGCTTTGTTGTTGTTTTGTCCTTATTGGGGGCAGGGGGGACAAAGGATCCTACTGGAACTTTGTCTGGATTTGATGAAGGCCCAATTGGGATAGCCACAGGTTCTGAGGGCTTCTTTGATGTGTTTTAGTCCTCTTTCCCCCCCTTTGCTGGTAGGTAAACCTTCAGCCCAGTGGCGTAGGACTCCGATGACTTCTGTGTTTTTGCTCCAGTGAAGGTAAAACACTGGGTTTTCTGTATACTTCAGTGTTGATGTATGAATCTTGTCCTGATGGGTTTGTTCTATGTTGTGCCATGCGCTTGTGGTTGTTTTGTTCATGAATGCATGGCACAACATAGGAGAACAAACCCATCAGGACAAGATTCAGCAGTTCATCTGTCTGTGGAGATTCTTAGTCAGCCAGGTCATGGTTTGCTCCAAAGGTCCTTTTTCAAGAGACAGCTAGACTTCCTGTTTTTTCTTGGAAGACTTTCACTTCTCATCCAAGATGATTAATGGATGAGAAGTGAAACATCTTCAAGGAAAAACAAAGGAAGTCCAGTTGCCTCTTGGAAAAGCACATTTGGAACAGCGGTCCATCTGCATTTGAGAGACAAAGGCCACTCTTGAAGACAGCAAAGTCCATGTTCTGGATGGAGAGGACCCCTGGCTTGAAAGAGGGGTCAAAGACGCCATCTTGTGTTAAAACCGAACAGCCCTCTCTCGACAGAGGGGGAGGGATACGACACCACCTCTCCTGTCTCCAACATGGTCCTTGCAGCAGTCCCAAGAAGGTCCCAGGCCCATCTCCACACTAATATACAGGTGACTCTGAGGGTACAGATAAGCCCCTAGGTGGCTTCAACGGCTCTCAGACAGCTAACGACCAACCTTCGGAGTACTAACGACCAGATGACTGCAAAGAATATAAATCGTTCCACCCCCCCACCATTCAGCCAGAACTGAAGAAGCTTCTTGGATGAGAAGCGAGGCGGCAAAAAAAAAAAAAAAAAAAAAAAAACCCAAAGCACAAGCACCGCCCCCCACACACTGATCCACGTATAAAGTCAAGTCACAGAGTGTCCGGTTCATTCCACTATATTGGGACACACACCCCCCCCCCAATTACTGTATGTGCCTGTGTACTTTAACACAGATGCACACAGTCACCTAAGATCTATTGGGACCTTTTTTTCCTAATAGACCTTAGCCTATATTACTCTATGTGTCTGTGTTAAAATACACAGACACACAGAGCAATATAGGCTAAGATCTATTAGGAAAGCCCCAATAGATCTTAGGCCTAGATGACTGTATGCAACTGTGTCAATGTACACAGGCACATACAGTTAATAGGCATATCCCCTAATATACAGTATATGTTTATATATCTACATATTACCATATATTAAGGTGTATGCCATACTAAGGTTACCAGCTCTGGGCTGCAAAAGGGAAAAAAAAGCCATTAGAGGGCAGCAAATTACATTTGGCACCATCTAGTGGCCTAAAATATTTTTGCAGCCCAGATCTGGTAACCTTAGAGCAGTCTTTTTCAAACTTGGCCACCTTAAGATGGATGGCTTTCAACTCCCAGAATTACGTGGGCGTTGAAGTCCCCCACATCTGACAAGTTTGCAAAACACTGCCCTGGCTCTATACACACTATACATCTAGCTGCACGTGTGCATCTTTCTTCTGCAGCTCTACTGTATATATATGGGCAATCCAGGGACCCTCCCTCATGTCACAATTTGCCTCTTCAACAACAGTTTTCAAGAAGGAAGTTCCTAGAAAAGGAAGTGTCTGGATGGGGGCATCAGGATACCTCCAGAAGACCAAAACCATCTTCCTGTTCCTGAAAGATTCCTTTGGGGAAACTGCTGGATTAGCCCAATTGGAGTGAAGAAAATAAGGACATTGAAAGTTGCCCAGAAAAGACCCTTTTGCCCATATATACCAGTCACTTTTCTCCTGATTGCACAAGGACTGCACACTCTCATGTGCTAAGGCCTTGCCCGAGTTCTCTCTGGCCACCAAGTCCCATCATCCTCAGCCCATGTTGCAATGGCTGAGAGGAATACCTATGGTGCTGTCCCTGCTGGTTTGGCAGCTGCCCTAGCCCAGCCAGCAAGGAGGCCCCACAAGATGACTTGTGACCAGGCCAGCAAAAACTAGCATGGAGAATGGATCAGGCAAAGATCCCCATGCTGCACCAAGCTAGAGATGTACTACAACTCCCAGCAGCCCCAGGCAGCAGTTAAGGAGGGCTGCTGCTTCGGCAGTCCTGGTGCAATCAGGCAAAGTGCCAGTGGAGCTGGAGAAGAAAGGATACTTACACACACATGCTTGACTTACCTGTGGCAGGATTTTCTCCAACTGGGATGGCCTCTGGATCCTCTCCTAATGTGGGATTTTGCAAACCAGCACCCCTGACAATAAAACAGCCATTTTCAAGCACACCAATCCCCTCATCCCAAGACCAACACTCAATAAAGATATTTTATTTACAAGAAAAATGCTCCCAAAGTCTTTTCTTCTTCTCAAGATCTCCAGAAGTTGCAGGTAGCGTCAGCGCCTGTTCCGGAAAGGCAGCACTAAACTATTTCATCTAGGTGCAAGGAATGGAAGCCCTCCCTTCCCGCAGAATGGTGTCTGCACATGTGGGCTACAATGTCTTACTACCTCCTGATTCTTGGGCTAAAGCCTTTATTATCATCTCCTAATTCTTGACTATCTATCATGGTTCCTGTTAGCCACCATCTCTTCTATGTTCCTACAGCGCTGTTATTAAAGCTGTGGAACCCCAATGTGTTCACCCCCCCTTCTTCTGCTGCCTGCTTGGCCAACCCATGGCTTCCGAGCCCTCCAAAGAGGTCTCCAGGAACGCCATCCTTGGGGCTCTCCTTCTCCAGGGTCCAGCTCAGCTGGACTTCCCTGCTTCCCACCCTGCCTAGATGTTGTCATAGGGGACCACAAGGCCAATGTTGTAGCTGTAGCCGGCCACTTCGTTGTAAGAGGAGCGGCAGATAGGAAGGATGCTCTCTGCCACCAGCCTGTCTGTGGAGAATTCGTAGGCGTAGATAATGCCTCTGTGCCTGTTCAAAGAGAAGCAAGGGGAGAAGAGGGAAAAGAAAATAAGCAGGGTGCTTTTCAACCAGCCTGGTTCCCAGCAGTTCAAAACCCTCTGGAGCAACTTTCCAACCTTGGCAACGTTAAGATGTCTGCACTTCAAATTCAAGCTGGCTGGGGAATTCTGGGAATTGGCCCTCACCTCTTAAAGTTGCCCAGATTGAAGAACGTTTTTCCAGACCAGGGGCCTTCAAACTTGGCCCTTTTACGACATGTGGACTTCAACTCCCAGAATTCTTCAGCATATTCTGGGAGTTGAAGTCCACAAGTCATAAAAGGGTCAGGTTTGAAGACCCCTGCTCCAGACTCTGGTTCCTCTCTAGGGCCAAGGAGATGTTAAAATGCAAGCAGATCAATTCAGAGTAGGCCCATGTGCTCGAAGGAGCACCCATAATGGTTCTGGGTTGTTCTACTTTTAGAGTAGTGCTTCTCAACCTTGGCCACGATAAGACATGTGGACTTCAATCCCCAGAATTCCCTGGCTAGATATGTCAACTGTCTTGTATTCACCTTCCTGGAAGTCAGTTCAGAGTATGAGGAAACAGATGGGAAGGGAAGTGGGAGGAGGAGGGGAGGGGAGAAAGGAAAAGGAGGTAAGGAGGAGGGGAAAAGAAGAGAAGAGGGGAGGGGAAATGAAGGGGGAAGGTGAAGAGAGGGGAAAAGAGAAGAGAAGAGAAGAGAAGAGAAGAGAAGAGAAGAGAAGAGAAGAGAGAAGACTTAAAACAGGATTTGGATAAGCTAAACTACTCTGTATTCCAAGAGGAGGGGAGGCCAATAGCCATCCAGAAGCAGCTGGAATATAATCCCCATCAACCTTAGCCAAGCCAACCCATAATAATGGGTGCTGGAACATCTTACCACCCTTCACCCATCACGCTGGGTTTGTTCTTCCAAGCCACTTGCTGCTCACCAGAGCTTCTTGCGATTTATAGCTGGCTACCCTCCCATCCTAAACCCCTGCCTGGCTTGGCCACAACACCCTGGCTCTCTGCCTCCATAAGCTCTCAAACGCTCCTCCATTGCGGCTTCTTCTCTTTTCCTTTTTAAACCAGGGGTCTTCCAACTTGGCCCTTTTATGACTTGTGGACTTCAACT
Organism: Crotalus tigris; assembly: GCF_016545835.1. Taxonomy (NCBI): domain Eukaryota; kingdom Metazoa; phylum Chordata; class Lepidosauria; order Squamata; family Viperidae; genus Crotalus; species Crotalus tigris. Next base: position 1,516,213 of record NW_024100632.1, read on the forward strand.
CCCAGAATTCCTGAGCCAGGCATGCTGGCTGAGAAATTCTGGGAGTTGAAGTCCACAAGTCATCAAAGGGCCAAGTTGGAAGACCTTTGGTTTAAACTGAGGAAGGCCAACTTGGGGGAGTGCCTCCCAGCATCCCGCAATATTGTCTAGCTAAGGCTGCTGGGAATTGTAGTCTAGCAACCCTGAGAGGAGTGTCACAGGGCGCCTCCTGCTGGTTGAGAAAAAAAGTACCACCGTGAGGGTCAGCTCTCACCTTCGGTGAGCAGTCAAGTCGTTGTCCGTGATGCTGGCCCCTCGGGGTGTCTTTTCATTGGGGATGTTGGCCGTGATGAGACTGTGGGAGCTGAAGCGGAGGTGGCGAACTGGGTGCCTGGAAAAAAAAAAAGGGATCCACAGAGTCTATCAGCGGCTCTTCAACAAGGTCTCCATGTTTAAATGCAGAGGACAAGCAAATGAATGTTTAATTAAAAGCAGGATGCACAGTAAATTGGAACAAAACTAGGAGTTTTTATTATTATTATTATTTTAAAAAACCTTTCCACTGGGTGCCTGTAAAAAAAAAAGGGAGCCACAGAGTCCATCAGTGGCTCTTCAAGATGGTCTCCATATTTAAATGCAACTGGCTGTTTAATTAAAAGCAAGTGCAGTTATTCAAGTGCACAGTAAATTGGAACAAACGCAAATAAAACCCTAGGAGTTTATTTTATTTTATTTAAAAAAACCTTTCCACTGGGTACCTGGAAAAAAAGGGAGCCGTAGAGTCCATCAGTGGCTCTTCGAAATGGTCGCCATGTTTAAATGCAACGGACATGCAACTGGCCGTTTAATTAAAAGCAGGGGGCAGTTATTCAAGTGCGCAGTAAATTGGAATAAATGCAAATTAAAACCCTAGGAGTTTTTATTATTATTATTTTAAAAAACCTTTCCATTGGGTACCTGGAAAAAAACGGAGCCCAGAATCCATCAGTGGCTCTTCAAAATGGTCGCCATGTTTAAATGCCCCTGGCTGTTTAATTAAAAGCAGGTGCGGTTATTCAAGTGCACAATAAATTGGAAAAAACGCAAAGTAAAACCCTAGGAGTTTATTTTATTTTATTTTTAAAAAGCCTTTCCACTGGGTGCCTGGAAAAAAAGGGAGCCCCGGAGTCCATCAGTGGCTCTTCAACAAGGTCTCCATGTTTAAATACAACGGACGTGCAACTGGGTGTTTAATTAAAAGCAGGGGGCAGTTATTCAAGTGGGACTTATTCTTAATTTTAACACGAATGACTATATACAGGTAGTTCCCCCAGGTATGAACGTTTATTTAGTGTTCCCCAAAACGGACTCATTCACAAAGGCTACTCACTGTTACACGTGCAAAACCGCCACCAAAAAGAGGCCTCTGCAGCCACGTGGCTCGGAGAGGAGAAACCGGAAGTGGAGTTTTTTTTGGTGCCTGGTCACGTGGCGGAAGCAGAGTGGCTGACTTTTGCAAGATCTCTTTTGCTTTTGCTTTCCTGGAGCTGCCTGGAAGACCTCCTGCTTGCCGGGCTTGAGGACTAGAAAGCTAGAACTACTTCTGTAAGTATTTTAAAATATTCTTTTTTGTTACTCTGTGGAATTGTACTTCTGTCCTTTGCAATCCCTTTGGGAACTGCTCTGCTTCCTGTCGTGTTGGTAAGCGCAGCGCTTTGCAAGGTGGTTTGTTTGCATCTGCCTGACATTGGTAGCCTGTGGCTGCTGCTGCCTCCTCCTGTCCCTGGCGCAGACCCAGCAGAGATTCTGCAGACCCCTTAACTGCAGGGGGCTTCCAACGTGGCCCTTGTATGACTTGCGGACTTCAACTCCCAGCATTCCTCAGCCCAGCGTGCCTGGCTGAGGAATTCTGGGAGTTGAAGTCCACAAGTCATACAAGGGCCAAGTCGGAAGACCCCTGCCTTTACTGGAAGGAAATCCTCCACCCTCACCCATTTTGGATTTTGCTTGGAGAGGCTTGTGCAGATTGGGGGAAGTTTTTCTTTTTAAAAGTTTTAAATTTAAATTGCCTTGTGAGTGTTCCCTCCCTGGCGGCTTTTAAGAAGAAATTGGATAGGCATTTATCAGAAATACGGTACAGTACTGTACTCTCTGTGAGAGCAATGGGCTAGACTAAAGTATTCTGGCCCACTGGGAAAGCCTTTTGGAAAACTCCTGGCTTTACGCCTTATTGGCCTAACCCAGCTAGCCCCTCGATCTTACCTCTTTCAATCCCCTTCTTATGAAGACAGGGATTTCTGGACTCTAGAAAGAAACTAATCCAAAGCCAGATGTAGGTGATAAATCCCCTGCTAATAGTGATAAAAGTTGAGCAGAGAACAGTAACTGGGAAGTGTCTGTTTGAAGAAAGGCAAATAACAAGGGTTGAAAGACCTTCCCCAAAGGGGTCACATTTTTAGCCTCTTTTCTTCATCGCTACCCTTCAAGTAAACTTTCAGGGCAACTTTTCATAGTTCCTCCATCCCCACCAAAATGGAACCACTGTCTATTGAGGACACACGTGTGTTTAGTTGCTCCCCCTCAAAACGGCACGCAGGGCTCCAGACTGGTTCTGTCCACTCCTGAAATTGCCAGCACAGTCCAGCCAGCTTGGGCCTTCTGGGAAACCCACACATCTGGAGGGTCACCGAGATCTCTAAAAGTTGCCGTTCAACCTGGCAACGTCAGAAAGCATTGAGTTTGGATCCAGCGTGAGCTTCCCGATGACTCTCCCATCCCTTTCTAAGTAATGCAGTAGCTGCCAAGCTAAAACACGCAAGGAGCTTTTTTAAAAAAATAAATATATAAATAAAACGTTCTTCCTCGTCCACCACTTTTCCTTCGGCGATGATCTCATTGACCAATGTTCCGCAGCAGCAGAAAGATGACAATTAACTCCATGCTAAAAAGAAGAATTACCACTTGTCCTACAGAAGCCAAAATAGGAGTTAGCTTTGTAGGCTTCAGTCTGTCCTACCTGGATAGAAATTACAGCCGCTGTCACTGAATTTTTCTTGGACTATTCAGGAATTTGCCGAGATGCTTGAAAACGGTGCATATCTGATGCATGCAAGGTTTAAACAGCGATCTTTGAAAATTAATGTTGCAACATTTTTATTTTTTTCGTACAGGTTCCTGGGTTACAACATTGGTAAGCAGGATGGATTGTGTGAAATATTAAAAGCTTTTAAAAAGTTTTCATTTGTTTCCTGGTTATCAATTTGGGGCTCCCCCTACACCTCCCCACCCCAGAAACCTGCTGACTTAGGATTTTTTCCCCCACCCGAATCATTTTATTGCCAGAAAAACTAAGCCCCCCCCCTGCATTTTCCAAGATTTGCAAAAAGGGACCAAGAGCTCTTTGGAAGAAAGGATTGGAGGTTATTTTTGCCCGTGTGGCTGGGCGAGAGGTGGAAAGAAAAATTGCTAAGCTGAAAGGAGGCTGGTGAAATTTGCCAAGTTCAGAATGATCTAAATTGTATGGATATTTTGCAAGAAGGAAAACAGCCCAGTTTTTTTGCATACTGATTTTTTTAGCCCAATGAAGGAAGAGTGAAGTAACTGATGGGTGGTGAATCTACTGGTAGAATAATTAGCAGGGAGAGTGCTGAGCCATGGAGGAAGGCATCGAGCAGAAACTGTTTAGGGCAGTTTGAACCCAACAAGGTAACATCATCAATACTATATGAGTGCATCAGAGCACTGATGATGTTACCTAGGCAGGTCATGAAATGTCTGCTAGAAACAGCTAAGCTCAGAGAGAACCAAGGATCCCACAGTCCTCCTCCACC